>NC_069144.1:18449212-18666712 GCF_943734635.1 Anopheles cruzii
CCGAAGCGAGTCGAGCCGAGCGAGCGTGAGATTGCTCTCGTGAGATGCAATGAGACCCACACACACACACGCGCACAGGCACCTTCTCACGCACCCGCCAGCAGCTGTGAGGTCGGCGCGTTCTTTAAAGCCGGAGAAAGTGGATTTAAGGTGGTGCACCATCAGGGATTAGCCAGAGACATGGGATGGATGAGGGAGGTAGAAAGACAGAACAACCGAAACAGAAAAGAAAACAACAGAATCCGATCGTTGCGGAGATCGTTAGCGAGCCGGGACCGGAAAAGATAACAACAGAATCACCTACCGGCGGCAAGGTTATTGAAACTAAACCCCGCACACTCTGTTTATTTGAACAAATTAACAGGCCCTTTTCCCGGTGCCGGCCAATTTATTGCGGGGTCCGATTCTTGGAGATTCTTGGCCCGCAGAAGGCCTCCCATTTTACGGGGAGACAAGAAGGGGAAACCGGATAAGCTCACGTTAGCGCTGGCCGCGTGCGCTCCGGAAATCCGGAGCCCGGAGATCTGTTTATGGTGCCGCGTACATCACCATCATCATCAACGCTGCCGCCACCGTCATTGTGGCGGTCGAAACGGATCGGAAGAAATGGGGTTTGGGGATGCTCTGGCGTCGGCGGGGTCATGGCCCTATTTCTGGCCGGTCGTTTATTTATTTATTTGTTTCCTATCCACCCGTGGGAGCATGTGTTGGTGTGTGAGATGCGAGGACTGGCCCATCATCGGTCCATTTTGGGCTCACGCGAACTGGATTAAAGCGTATAAACCCAACCCCGGCGTACGAAAAATGGGGTTGGAAATTTCGGGAAATGATTTATCACTTTTGTTGTGAAGCGGCGGCTCTCTTGCGCTTCTCTCAATCCCGTCGGCGTCCAGATCGATATCGCCCGTCGCGCGGGGCGCGCTGTTAATCAGAATGCCCCGTCAACAATCATCATCATCGTCGTCGTCGTCGTTGTCGTCATCAGGATCGCGCCGACGAGTGCAATAATCGCATTTAGGGGTTCGAAAGCGGTTCTTGTTGCTGCCGTGTGCAAGGGGCACGAGGGGAGGAGGGTGGTGTGTCACTGCTGCACAAAGCGCGCATACCTTGCAGGAAAGAACGGGCCCGCCCGGCTGTCTTCCACTCGCTCTCTCTGTCACGCATGTTCACGCTTCTTTTTCTGGATTCCTTTTTCGGATGCCTTTCAGACAGGACACGGGTGGCCCAGGGGGGTGGACCGGGAGGGCAATCACGGCGAGCTCATCTTACTTCGCACGCTGCACGATGCACCGGCCCCCGGGGGGCGCGTGTGCGCAAGCGAGAGGGCGAACAGAACGTCAACGATCGGTGTTCGTGGAAAACGAACGCAAAAAGGGCTCGGCAGCGCACACACACACTCGAGGGGCACGGGTTCGGGCGTCAGTGAATCGACCAATCAGCGGGCGCGGCCGCATCGCTTCGGCAACCAATCGGGCGCTCGTTTCGGTGTCCGGCCTAAAGCCGAGCGAGATCTCGGTTGCAATCGGGTTTTTGGTCAGGTTTGAAGGTTCAAAGTTAGGTTCAATGTTTTAGGTTCAGCAAGCCTGATTTTTTTTTTAGAAGTTTTCCAACTATTGCCGGCGAAGGACGTTGTGCGCGCGTGTGAGGGATAAATAATTTCCCTACCGTGTATTTGGGGGCCGCGCGTCCTGAGGGTGCCGCAGGTTTTTCTATTGGTTTGTTGGTTGCTGGTTCCCAACCACAGCCACCGGTGCGAAGAATAAGAACAGCAACGAGCAGCAGCGGCAGCATCGAAAACGCTACGTCGTGTCCACCATCAACTACTCTGTCGAACTCACCAACGTCTCTGTCTTCTGTGTGGTGGACTCTCTCTCTGGTGAGCAGGAGTCCGACGGAGGAGCAGCCCCCGAAAAAGGTTGAATCGCGCCGTGGCCGTGACAAACAATCCCTGGTCCCCGGAAAAGGGTGTGTATAGAGAGTGAGGTTGGCGACGCGCTCGCTACCGGAGCGTGATATAAATTCCTATCATTTCACTCCTAAGGCGTGCGTACGTGTGCGTGCGTCCTAAGGGGCCCGGGGGGCTATCGTTCTCTTTATCGTTCCTCCGGCTCGCACGCACTATCGCCGTGTAAAGTGTGTCTAATGGGCAGGAAGTGAGTGAGCAGGAAGGCGAAAGAGACAGTTAGTGAGGGAGTGAGAGTGACGGGGGGCCACAAAGGCAGGCGAGCGAAAGATCTACCGAAAAGGTGTGTAGGATCGATCGACAAAGCAAAGCGATGTGAAGAGAGCCGCCGAAGCTCACGCAGGAAGAATTCAATCGAATCGCTGCTTCACGAGAAACGTGCGTGAATGCTGCGGCCGTCATTTCTTCCGAATCGAAGCAATCGTTCGTGTGTGTGTGTGTGTGTTGGTGGTGCATCTTTCCTCCGTAGCGTCTTTCGTGTCGGGTGAGCGGATTAGCATGCGGTGGAGAGAAAAGAGACTCACCTTGGCTCACTCTCTCAGCAGAGAAAGATCGATCGCCGACCGATTCCCGAGAGCGAGCAATTATTGTTTGTGCCCCTCGCCAACTCCTCGTGGTGTTCCACTTCCCGTCCGGTGCGGTGCGGTGGGGCCCTGTGGCCGCTTGCCCTCCAGCGTGACCATCCTTCAACCTGTGCACGCACACCTTCACGATAAATAGAAACGTGAGCGAGTGAGTGAGAAAAACAGAGCAATCGATGAACGCGAGCGAGTGAGTGAGTGAATCGAACACGCAGCGGTGAGAGTTCTATTCGTTCGCTCTCTCTCGCTCAAATAGCTCGCTGATCGCTGGTCTGCTCACTCTCACGCGCCTTTTTTGTGTCTGTTGTTGGTTCAATCCATATGGTGTGTTGTGTATTCTAAGAATAGCACGAGAGGGGGTGCGATTGGAGATCGGTGAAAGTGAATTGGACCGCGTGCGGTTGCACACACGCGACTGTATGTGGAAAACGTGCGTGAGGCTCGTGAACGAACGCCTCTGGTGGTGAGGTGAATTCACGGTTCCCCATTCACGTTCCCGAGGTTGCCCTTCTCGTGTGTTCGATGTGTGCGAGATGCCTTTTCTGGGGGGAGACGACCGACAAAACTTCCTTCATGGCAGGAAAACACACACACAGCTAAGCAGCCGCGTTAGACACACTGTTTTCGGCTGACTTTTCATGTTTCCTTTCGAGAGCAGCGACCGCTCTCCGTCCTGAGTGAGTTTGGTCGCTTGGTGTTCCGGCATTCCAGGGTATACCGACCGCACTGTTTTTCTCCTGCTGTGTGAGAGAGAGTGAGACTTTGTGTGAGAAGCAATCACCTCAGCTGGCCGTCGTCTAGGGTCCTTCCGGTTCCGTGAGCCTCATTTTGAAAATGGTTGTTCCCAGCATTTTTAGGCCCTGCTCGTCACCGTGAGAGAAGGATTCAAAGTGAGGATCGGTCCATCAGCTGCGCTTCGTCGATTACATTTTCCACTCCAAACAACAAATGGCTTCGTGCGTACGTGACGTGAGGCGATGTCGAAGCGATGAGCGGGAGCGGCTGCCTGTGTGTGTTCGTGTGTGTGCGCCTGTGTTGGACTAAAGAACATGCTCGCTCTCGCTCTCATCGTACGTTCTTTGCTGCAGCATAATGTGCATGTTGCTTCCCATCATCGAAGCGCACACCGAGATACGTATGTTTCTATGGTTATGTAAGCGGCGAGTGAGAACGAGCACGGAGAAATGTTGCTGATGCAGCGCATTCTCTCTCTCTCTGTCTCGTTTTCTCGCGGTCATTGATATTCGAACCCTGTGGAGCAGGGGAAGCGGTCGGGCGAGCAGCGGTGGAAGACTCGTGAGCTCGTGCCTTTTTTTTTCTTTACTCCTCTCGGCTGTCGGGCTCTCGCACACAGCTTCATTCATTTCAGGCAGGCCGCGAACTCCCGGGTTTTTGGTGGGTGTGTAGCGCGGGTCTGCGATCGGCCAATTTCCGGTCGGTTCCGGTCCGGTCGCCGACCACGACCCTGTTCGGCTGTGTGTGTGTGTGTGCGTGCGCGAGGCTCCCTTCTCCCATTGCGACCGCGCTCCAGTGAGATGAGCGGTGAGAAATGCGGTCCCAGCTCACTGGGCCCGACTGTCTAATGCGAAAGTGAGAGGCTAGTGAGATTGATAGGGCGCAGGGCAGTGCACACGGACGCGGCTGCTGGCTGTGTGTGTGCGTCGCCTGCTTCTTTTCCTAACACCAGGCCACGCGAGCATTAATCTCGACACGGTATTTGTTTGGGCTTCAACACTATAGTCGCTGGTGTCTGGTTCACTTCTGTTTTTCTTATTTTGTAGAACGAAAGGCTTCATAATTACCGATTGTGCTTCGCAAGGATCCACGCACACTAAACCACACCACCGCACGGTGTGTAGTAAGATTTCCTTCACGCCCGCAGCATGGAATCATCGCGCAGGAGGCGCACCCCATTATCCCGCTTCGCCGCCGCTGTGCCACCCGTTTGATTCCTGAGGGATTTTTATCAACTTCGTGGGAACAAACAAACACACTCACACGCGCGCGCACGAGGCAGTGCACGGTTCTCGGTTATGCTCTCTATGCTGCTCGGGAGCAAATTTACCAACACAACCTTAGGGCGGAAGCCCCGTTCCCTGTTAGAGAGTTGTTGGTTCGTATGTTGGGTTCGCGCTGCGGAGAGTCCCGCGTCAAAGACGGAGAAACTGGTCGCCGCGGGAAAGGAGGGCTGGACTGTGTGTCCGCATTATGCTCGGCTTCGTTCCCGTTTTTTCTTCTGGCACCGCTTCCAGCAGCCGCCGTGCCGTGTGTCGTGTGCGGTTGTGTGTGCCCGTAGCTTTGGATCCAGAAAATGGTCCCAAAGTGGCCCCCAAATGCAACTGCGCTCTCTGAAAGGTTTCCAAACAAACAAATCTGGAGGGTCAGACGAAGTGCAAAAACTCGATTTGGCATTTCAGAATAATGTCAAATCGTTTATAACTCAGCGGATTCATATACGATTTGACATAAGCGGGATCGATTTGACATTTTTACGCTCCGTTTTTCGCATTCGTGTGACAGCACACAACTGTCAAACGGCTTGTTTTGTTTTTGTTAAACTCTAAGCTTGCTGTGTTTTGCCGTATGTTACCGTATGATGTAATTAAATCTCCTTTCTGTTTTTTTTTCAGTTATTTTACGGTTGAGTTCAGAAACGATTCTTCCGATCCGTTGGAAAAAAAACGAAAGGTGCTCGCTACACCAACAACACCCGGCAATCTCCGTAAACGTCACACCGTGGTTTGTTGTTGTCAGCAAAATAGTAAAAAAACGCAAAATAAAAGCTTAAAACACGGGCCAGCCGTGGTGAAATAGAAAAGGTGGCCCCGTGTGTGCGTGTGTGTCAGTGGGCTGGTGTATTTTGTGGTGTGTGCCACTATCGGCCGCCAACCGGAAGTAGTGTGTCCAGGATCCAGGTCCACGAAGCGAGTGTGTGTGTGTGCAAGTGAATAAGCCAGAATGAAAATCTAGAAGGCATAGAGAGAGAGAGAAAGAGAAAGTGGTGGTTTATAAGGTGTGGTGGTGCTCCAAGGTGGTGAGTGTGGCGAATGAAGGCGCGTAGAAGTTTTCCACCGGAAGCAGTGTTCCGAAGCGCATCTAGTAGCAGCAGCTTGGAATGTTATTGAATGTGGCCACCAAAGAGGGTGTGCTCGAGTCTAGCATCCTAGTCCGATAGGAGGCGGTGAAGTGTGTTTTTGTGTGTGGTGAAGGTAGCGAGCAAAAAAAAAGCTGCATGAGGAAGTGAGACCGGAGAAGGCTGCACTGGCGCGAGAGAGAGAGAGCCTCGTTGTCCTTCACTCTCTCCCCAGATTGCAGCAGGATTATCATCCCCCAACGCGCGCAACGCACCGGAAGGCGACGGATGGTGTTGTTGCTGTTGCCCGGGGCGATCAGCTTGAGAGGGATAAGTAGAAGATCTTGCTCGAGGCCAGTGAGATTGGAAGAGAGTGAGTGGGAGAGAAAAACGCACCAACCCAACTACTAATCTCTCCAGCCCAGCCCGGCCGTGTCCAGAGGCCCACATGCCAAACTGCCCCCTAAAGTGAAAAAAGGCTGCCGAAGGTCGCGAAGGTTTTCGCCGGATCGATCGTCCGGAAGGAGTTCGTGCCACTCATAGCGGCATAGTGTTTCCGGTTTCCAGTAGACCCCGATCGAGAGCAGCGTGGTCGGAAGATGGATTACGATTCGCTGCTATTGCTTCTGCTGGCATAGAACACGGAGTCCCTATTGATCGGACACGGCATCAGTCCGGTTGTTTGGGAGAAACCTGTAGAGAACGGCACCCAGAAAGGTAAGTGTGGTTCGGAATCGATGTTTCTGTGGCATACATCATGCGCACGAGCGAATAATATCTAAAAGTAGTAAATTATTGAGCCTAATTGACCCAAACGTGGTTACAGCGCGAAAAGAATGGGGTACAAACTGTGCTTCAGAAGCGTCTGGAAGTTTATGGTCATTAAAAATGGTTGTTCGTAATCAGCAGCAGCATCATCGGTGCTTACGAATAATGGACACTGATGCACTCGAAAATGGCAAACTATCATGTTTTATGAAGAACGACCCTCAACGACACGGCAGCAAATTTGTTTCGATTAAAACATAATCATTAAAGTTATGGGCTGTCAAGTGTTGTGTGTGCGACAAGGCGACTTTCCCCAAAAAGGTTGGCCGCACGCCACAGCCACAGTGGTCAGTCTTTCACCTGTTGGCAGTAAGTGCTGCCCGCGGCTTCTTGCGGCTGCTAGTGGACCCCCAGATGTTTCCGTCATTAGGCACCACCGACAACCCGCCACAACATTTTGCCACAGCTGATAATCCAACCGACGGCCGCACGGCCCAACGTCTTAATTGAGAAACTCGTTTTAAAAATGTTCTCGCCACGATGGCCGGGCGACGGCGAAGGCTTCCAGAAGCCGCGCGCCGCAAGCCGTCACCACCGCTGCTTACATTTTACGATACGAGCCCAACAATGGGCGTAATTATTGTTGGCCACATTATAATAACGTGAGACACGTTATGTTTTTAAAATTATGCCAACATCTGGAATGCGCTCTGGCTCCTCGCGGCTGTTACGGGGTCTGGAAGTGTCATTCGTTGATGATTTTTATCACACGAATTATGTTACCGCCACTCGAGGATTTATTTGAGGCCTAATGCTTAAAATCGGTTTGTACGCAAAAATGCAGTTCATGCAGCGGACGTGCCTAAGTACAACTTAATTTATGCTCGAGGCAATGCAAACGTGCGTGTGCGTGTGTGAGGTAGGAATGAAAACCGAAACTGCTGCGACCACCGGGCAAAAGGAAAGTCTCCCAAAAATAACAAGGGATCCCAAGAAGGGCAGAGCACCTGATCGCGTGGTGCCGAGTTTTTTCGGCAGTCCAGCCGGAGAACAGCTGACCGCAGCGGCCCTGCTGTGTCATCTGTGTTTCGTTGAGAGAAAGAGCAATAAAAATTAAATGAAATTAAAAACTCCGTTCAGAAAAAAAACCCCGAAACATCTATCAACCAAGCGTCTTTTGGAGGATCGATTTAATATGAGCCCACCGGCCACCGACCGCAAATGGCCGTGTGTGTGTGTGAGGAAAGAGGATGAAAAGCGAGAAAATATGGTGGTGCGCGGCTATCGAGAGACATACATAACCGCAACCTGCGAGCCTTGGGTGCCTTCCTCTCCGGCAGCCGGCTGCTGAACGGACCCCATCATCGCCGACAAGGTGTGTGCCACTTGCTGCTCACCTGACCGATGGACAACCGACAGCTGTTGGCCCGTTGTGTGGCTATCGTCATAATGCTGTATGCGCGTTTTTGCTTCTTTTCGTCATACATTTTATGCTCCCCTCCCAGCACTCGGTGGATCCGATGATGGGCAGGTTTGATCTGGCTCGGCGATCTACCCGAAGCTGATAAAGAAAGAGCTTTGGTCCACCTTGAAGGGCTCCCGGCGGTTTTCTGTTGCTTGCTCTTTATATCGGCTCATTTAAGTGAGCAGTCGCCGTTTACACAAAACTGTTAAGGAAATCTGTCTAAATTCCCAACCATGCTCTCGGCAGGTTTCTTATCTGAGGCAAGGAAAAAACCACCGCAATCGACGTCATTTGTCGTCGTATAGGTTAAGGAAAAAAATGGGCGTTAAATTATTCATCGTCTCTATGGTCAATATCACGGACGTCGATATAGCATTACGCGCCCATTAGCAGCATGCGTCATATTGCGCTCACGCAACGCGCGGTGGGATGACTTATGCATGGTAATGCGTGTTGCTTGTTAAGTGTTGTTGATGCACTGACGAAGACGAAAAAAACCCCTCACGGTGGGTGATCCCGACCCACGGTGGGTTTGAGCCAGCGAGAAGCCTGTATTTTGATGTATATATCCTGTTTGCTCTTATTTCTATGCATTGCGGAAGTCGAATAGTCCAGACGAAGGCATGGTGGGATCAGCTTAAGGTTGTCCACTATAAACTGTCCCAAATAGATGAACACATCATTGAGTTATAGTTTTAAAGTATCCATTGAAGCTATCGAGCCCAGTTTTCCCTCTTCAAAGCGCTCTCCAGGTGAAACATTCTATTCTCCTTTCAAAGCCGCCCAAATTCGGCATCCATGTTTCCATCGAAAACATATTGCTCTTAGCTGCGCGCTTAGTCCTACAATTGCGTCCACAACATTCGTGCAGGAATTACGCACCCTGGCCGCCGGGAGCGCACACATTTGTGCAAACAAACTCCCAACAATGTTGGTACAACAAACAGTACAACCGGCCTCGGCCCAGAAATGCCTCTAGTGCGGGGCTCCCACAACACGTTTGTGTGGAAAAAAGAAGTTAAAGACCCCAGTGGCTCGGTTTTTATTCTTCCGGTTTTTTTGTCAGGACAAACATGCCACAAACTCCACAAATCCTTTGAATCGTTAACGAGCGAGGTGTGTGTGTACCTTTGTACCACTTCCGTCTAACAAATGCAAATGAAATATATCGTACCAGGAGCGTCCTCGTCGTCCCCGACGCAGAGTCCTGTCTGCGATCTCTGGTCGTTCCAGAAGTAGTATTGTTGTTGTTGCAGAAAACTCTTGCCGAACCGAAGTATTGTTTCACCAATTTTTCGCGGCTACGTTGCCTGTTGTTGGTCTGTGTTGGTTTGCGGCGACGGCGAACAAATGAGTTCGTGTTGGCGCATAAATCATTAATTCATGCGGTGCCGACGAGAGAGCCCAGCCAACTTTCCCGTCAGACTTCCCATCAGGGTTGTGTTTTAGAACCTCCGTATCCCCGTGTTCCGTTTTAGTGAAGTGGTGGCCACGACGGCGCACTGTGTTCGCTGCCGGTCTGGGTTTGGCCTGTATGTTCAGAAAGGAAGTCCCTAATTCTTGTCTCTCTCTCCTACGCTGGAGATTGTTTATTCCTTGTTTCGCCCGGTGCTGCTGCTGGTTAATGTTTGATTTATTCACCTCCATTGTTTCTTCCAGCACGGGGCTGAGTTCTCTCTCTTTCTCCGTGCGGCTCTCGATGCGCAATTTGCGTTAGTAGTAATCCTTCCGGTGTTTCCATCGACCGGAAGTGTGCGAACCCCATCGGAGCGGAGCTTTAACGTGTCGTCTCACCGAGGCGCACAGGTAACTTCACGATCTCTCCTATCTAGACGGGGGGTCATATAAAGGTTTCGAAAGGTAGCCCTGCCCAATGCCTGCCGGTTCTGGTCTGTCCAAAAGGCTGCCCTCATTTGCATCGAATGCAGCCACAGACCTCCGTCCGTCCGCCGCTGGGTTCCGAGGTCCCCCGGATCGATCTTCCGTGGCGAGCGGGGAAGGCTATTATTGATGCCACACAACTTTGTCGTCGACGAATTTGTGAACCCGACCCCGGATGGGGAATCCACCTCCCAGTGGGGGGGAAGCGAAGGATGCAAATCATGCTCGTGGGACCCCTCGTGTGTGCGGGTTTGGTCGCAGGCCAAATGGGCGCGCTGCGTCGATAAATAATAATTATTATTTATCATGTGCTCATCAGCAGCATCATCATCATCAGCATATGATGGTGGTTTGATGCTGCACTCTAAGCTGCATTATGCTGTGTCCCTTTTTCGTGAGCCATAGCACAGTGCGGCCCAATTGCTGGCCAACAGCAGAGCGAGATTTGGAAGCTTAGTTTAACGAATAAAAATCGTAGACATTCAAAATTAATATAACAAATCGACAAAATGGATTGTTCGACAGCTAAAGCAGAAAATATTAAAGACATGAATAAAACCAAAGAACCAAAGACGAAAAGTTTTCATCTTTCGATCGAACAACGAAAGATCGAAAGAAAACGGACAAACAAACAATAAAACAAAGTTATTAATCGGAATGTTTTACGCTTTATTGTAGGTTGTCGTCACTGTACTAAACTCCGATCGCTGCGCTGTCCGCCTCCCAGGGGTCCGATGACGGTCGTCGAGGCTTATTAAAGGGGGGCGATATGCTACCCGAGAGAGAGAGAGAGAAAGACCCTGCTTGTTGAGGGGGGGGCCCTCTAACCCGCCGGGGTTGACGCCGATGCGCGCACACAACACACATCGCTGATGGCACATTATCGAAAATGGGTTTTATTTGCTCGATAAACAGCGAGAGACCGATGGCAACGTCGACGGTGCAAATATGTTGCTATGCTCGGGGTGTGTGTGAGGGGCTGAAGCGAGTGCTCGCCGTGACACCGACCACCGGGCACAGCGGGCGAGATGCGTTCAAACACACTTGCCCCTGCGTTCGCGGAAAGCATAAACGGGCCGCGGGCGCGCGACATGCTGCATGGAAGGTTCCCCAGCAGACGACCCCGCACCCGGACAGTGCACCGTACCCCCAGCGGGAGGTGATGCTGCTGGGTGGCGGGCGGCCACCACGGCCACACCACCTATTGCGGCGTCCCTTCTAGGGGCTTATGCTGCGCTGCGCTGTGTTTGTGTGTGTGTATCTTCATTAACTTTATTTCTCTCTCTCCCTCTGTCTCTCTCTCGCTCGCTCAAGTAGCCCAAGAATGGGATGTGGGGAGGCGAGGCCCACAAGCACCGGCCGCAGCCGGACACACGTAGTCCATTACTTCATTAATGTTTGCTGCCCTTATCCGCCTGACCGCAGCACCCCCCGACACACCCAGCGGCCGCCCAGCCTTATGTTGCGTTGGTTACGGCCCCGGACCACCGCTATGCTTTCTACTATGCTGTGTGTCTGGGTGTGTGGGGAGTCTGGGGCCACCCTGTTCCGGTGGCCGGCTCCATTCCGGTCGCGCGGGTTCCCCTGGGGGGAGGCAAAATTTATGTGCCCGTTTGCTGGCGGAGCACACACACACACGTGCCTCTGGTGTGTTGGCCCTCCCGGTCCGTGTAATGGCTCCCCGTGTGGGGCCTTTGCGTGAACGCGCGGCAGTGGAAGAAAAAATCAGGATTCTGTCGCGGAAGAACCACCAAAATTGATAGAAAAATATCTCTTTTATCAACTACTACTACTACTAGCCGACCTGGTGGGCTTCGTAGCGCCCAAAGTTGGCTTTTGGAAATGAAAGTAAACGGTCATTTCAGTCAACGTTCATTACGCTGAAATTCAAAGGCCATATCCGTCGGTGATCTGGGAATTCGGGATAATAGTACATATTCTTCTTTTATATTCTCCATTTAAAATGATGGCTTCAATTATGTTTTCTATTAACTTTTCTATAGTAAACTCGTGTACCAGTACGAAGTTTTGGTGGGTTAATATTTATCAAAAGAATAATCACAGCTCCAACCTTCAACTTCAAACTATGTGGAGTCAGTCGTGGTAAATTAGGCGAGTTTAGAATTTCTGATGGATAATTTACTGCTTCATCCTGATTTACCAGAGTATCGTTTGACAGTCCAGTTATTCCTGTTGATAGCCTTTACGTTGTTATTTGTTGCCTTCGGTCAGTCACTGATGATTCTTGTAAGTTAGTGTTAATATGTTTGGGAAACATTTGTTACACAGTACGTGTATGTAAGCTACAAAGCAACAGACATACAAACATACAAACATACATTCATTTTTATATGTAGTAATAATATTTTTTAAGCAGTGGTTTGTTTTAAAAAAGGATCGCAAAGGTTCTTTGTGGTGCAAAGAAGTTCAAAGGCCTCACCAGGAGCCGAGATCATCGTTCACATCCCAAACCTTTTACGGAGCCCATCCTCTAAATACCATATGCACGTCAAACCCGCCGCCACCACACGACCAAATGGTGATGTGGGTGTGATGTGTCCAGCTTTGGTAAAAGTTTGCACAAAACAAAAATAACAATCCCAATCGCCATCGTGCGTGTGTGTGTCGGACCGTGTATGTAGCACGTAATACACACTACTCTCTGTGTATGGGGCAATTAATTATCCCCGGACCGCCCGGAGAGCGGGACGCTTCCCGAGGGACGAACTGGATTTGCGAATCGGTGGCTTCCGGCCAATGGTGGTGGTGGACCGATTTTTTTCCGATCCTTTTCGTCCTTTTTTACTGTTGCTGCTGCTGTTGCTGCTGCTGTGGCACTAAGCTTGCCGGCGCCGGTCGAGGTGTGTCGCCTAGGCAATAGGTAATTTGATGCCTGGTCACGGTTACAATCAACCTCTCTCGCCCCAGCTTCGGGGGCATAGAACCAACCATACCACCCTTTTCGCACCGTGCCACGACCCACGGGGACTCCCTGCCTGTCGCAGGCAGCGAAGTCGGATTGATTGATTTGTGTGAAACTGACAAACAGTGGAGAGGTTGGGTGATAAGAGGTGGACGCTCTTCGTGAACCGTCCATAAAATTAATGGCAGCGGCGTTGGCACGATACGATGGTGTGTGTGTCGTGTTAAGCTACACCTACCAAAGTTTGTGCCGCAGAAGATTGATGCGCCCGTGTTAAGGGAAAATGGTAAATCTTAATCTTCTTTTTTTCTCTATTTTATTATACACCAAACTTTGCGGGGCGCACCCTGGCGGCACCCACCCGCTTTCCTATTGTTTGTTTTAAAGAATGCTGAGGATCGTGAAACTCAATCAAGGCGCGATCTTCGGAACGGTTTGCCCCGCACACAAATCCTTATTATCCTTCGCCATTTATTCAATGTATATTTATGTATGTGTATGGAGCCCCCCGACAGATGTTTCATGTTTTATTGAAAACTCGGTTCCCTTTTCGTCCTTTTTAACCGATAGGACCGTGTAGATTTTCGGCGCGCAAGAGAACGCGCTCCTGCTTTCGAAGTCGGCGCTCGGGGCCTCTTGAAGCTCAGCTCTCTTAGGAGCCCGACATCAGTAGTCCTGCTTCCAATCGCAGGGCCCCGCGGGGCCCGTTTGTAATTCGTAAGAGAAATCCATCAATCTTTTTGTGCTGCCTTCCTGCCTTCGCATTGCGTTGCATTTGTCGTTGGCGCGCGGAGATCGGATCGACTGGCCGAGCAAATGGTGCGCAATGTGTAACGGTTTCTCCCGAGTCCGTCCGTCGTCTGCTTTTATTCTTTTCCGGGGCCTGCATTTCTTCCTGGCTTTCCGGTTGCCACTCCTGTTCCTGTTCCTTCTGTGCCGCTGAGAACGAATTTCAAACTCTGCCATTTCTTGTGCCGATCTTTGGGCTCGAAAAATGGGCGGTGGTGATGCCGCGCGCCTCCCTTTGGTCCTCTCTCTCCGGGGCGCTGCGCCCTGGGCGAGAGCAGATGGAATTCGGGAAAAAAATGAACGTCCCAGGATATGGTCGGCTCCCAGCTCCCTCTCCGCCAGCACACACACACCGCTGGTGCAACAAAGTTTCGTTGCTGTTGGCTCGTAAATTTTAATTGTTGCCGCCGACAGCATCGCGTGCATCGGTGGTCGGTTGGGTGGTGTGTGCCTGGCTGGCGTGCAGCTGTGTGTGTGTGTGTGCTGAGTGTAGACGGCAGCAGCAGAGCCAGCCATCCAACACACGCGCCAACGAGAGACCATTAATAAAACGGAATGGCAAACATTCAAGAGTAATGTAACTTTTGATGGAAACAATATATTCGAGGGATTGTTCGCGAGGTACCTCCGGCGGGACACACCGTTTGGCTTGTTAACGTAAATGTTCCCATCGGAGCACAACTTCTGTGGGCTTTTCTCGGTGACACTATCTTTTTGAACTCACTTTCGATGGCCCCTTTTTCTTTTGTGCGCCAGGTTTTTCTCCAAAAAGGGAAAAGGGAACTTGTTGGAGGCCAACAACGGTGTTTTTATCGGCGCAATTCTTAGCAATCCGCAATTGGGGCCAAAGTAGCATCTCTTGGTGGACCAGTCTCTTTCAATCCACCAATCCCTTGGTCTGATTCTTAGGCAATTTCTAATCCGTGAATACTGGGCTCGTTCCCAGTGAATCGCCAGATTTTCGAGACCTTTAATAATTGATATCGTTAGCGAAAAACCTAATGTTTGTGGCCACCACCAGGAAAAGCCGACAAAACAATTCCGGCAAGATTCGAACATCATTAACGTTGCCCCCGCCGCCGCGCCAACAGTGGCTTCGTTCGGTAATCGAATTCTTGCCAGGTCCTTTCCGATCCACCTTCCACCAGAGCGCTCTTTCAACCTGAAAGTCAGTGTTGCTCCTGTAGCGCAGCATCATGACGGGTGACCTCCGGAAGTGGAACGTAAAATGACTTCCACACAAAAAAAAAAAAAAGAATCATCGATGGCCCGCGCACTTCAAAGGACACACGGCGCACACTTCCGCCGGAAATCAGGGACCAAAAGCTGTGAGAGAAAATTGCTTCATAATTGAATTTATGACAGATTGCTTCAGAAGCCGTCGTCAGCGAGGGTTTTTCTGGAAGACGGTCTTTTTTCACGACACACCGGACTTCTTCTCGAAACGCCCACCATCATCATCCGGTCGTATGCGTGTGCGTGTGTGCCTCCCAAGTTCCCAGTTGTGTCGGTGGGAAACAGGCGACCGACTTCTTGGCGGCTGAACATGTTCGCTCTCCTGCTGCTACTAAAGACACCAGCGTCAGAGTGCTGTAAGGGCTCGGCGCGCATAAAAAGGTTCATTAAGTTTATGGTTGTGCTCTCTGTGGCTGTGGCTGCTAGCGGCGTGCGAGGGGCCCGTAAAACTACAACTTTTGATAGAAATTTCCATCCCCCCGACCTGACACAGGGCAGGGACTGGTACCTTCAGAAAACTAGAAACCGTTTTGAGAACTTCGCATTGGCCGCGAAACTCAAAGCGATGGTGCTGTGGATGCGAAGCTACTGCTGCTAACGAAGTTCTATGGGCGATGAAATTCACACTTCCTTTCCGACGCTAATATCCTCACCGAAAATGGCGTCGCCGCGAAAGCTCGCAACTCGGGACGCGAGGATCGTAAACCGAGTACCCACCGGAGCGGCCTCAAGGAGAACTTTATATGATTTTATATTACACGAAACTTAATTAGTCGAACGTCCCCCGGCTTTGGTTGCGAAGGTGGTGAGATGAGCAGCACGCGGTTCCGTTTCGTTCGTGGGCAGACAGTAGCAGAGTCAGCAGAAGCTCGCAAACACAATTTAACTTCCGACGGGATTTTAAATGAGGGCACAGAGCAGTATGCTGCGGTGATCAACTACACGAGCGTGTTCCCTATTTATTATCCCTGGGGTCCGAGCTCGGTGATGATGCTTTTTGGTAATCTATACCGTCGTTTGATACTTTAACTAATTTTCCATAAAATGTATCACCTTCCGGAACCCAAACTTCTTCCCGCTACATTAAAATAGTAATTTAATATGAGCGAGTGACCCATCGCGATTACAACTCAACTCTGGAAGCCCCATGGGTGTGTGCCGGTCTCGTTACGGGGAAAATTGATTAACAAAACAGCTTGGCAATTAATAAAATGGGAATTTAATTATCTGCGCGGAACACCAGCACACCTTCTTGAGTCGGACACTCGGCAGCTGCGTCTTGAAATCGACTTCTGCACCTCACACCGTGTGCCATAAATTAACGCCGCCGCCGCCACCACCGATATCGGCGTTTTTATTTCTGCACTGGTCCGAACTTGGCATTCCAGTTGAATTCCAGTTCTTGCGCCGTCGCGCTCATCGCGTTTTCCCTTTCCTTATCGGGAGAAGGCTGTGGTGGGCTGGTTGGCTGTGGCCCTACGTGCGCCCGATAACAACGCACCGACCGCCACACTAGGGCTGCTGCCTCGCGCTCCGTGTAGTGTTTCACTTCGTTTTGCTCGCACTTTTTTATGCTGTTTATGTTCTGTAATGAACATGTGGCCGGTGTGTTTTGTCTCTTTCTCTGGCTTGAAAGTGATCATTTATTCTTTTTTATTGATTTATCCAATCGATTCGACAACGCCCCTTTTCTTCGTTCAAGAAGGTCCGAGGTCCGTTGCACCCCATTCGCGGCGCGTCGATTTGTTTGCCCGTCGTCGTTGATCGATTATGACCCGCGCTACGCCCCTAGGCAAACACTCATATATTTTATTTTGCTGGTTTGCTGGTTGATCGATAACATTTAGTCGATCAGCAGCCAGTGCTCTCTAGTAGGGGGGGCTGAAAACTTCAACAAACCCGAAGCGCAAGGTCTTCCGCTGAGGAAAAAGCGCACCTGCCGCCTAGAAGTCGAGCCGACTTCGGGGAAAATATGGAATGTGATGTGGAGTCAACGGAGCGAGCACTGAGCGCCACCTGAAATCCCAAAAACCTGTCCACCAGATGGAAATGCGCGGTGCCGCTCAAAAACACGCTACGCGAAACATATGCTCCTCGCGGTCGCTCCGGGCTCGCGCTTGCAGATTCGCGGCACGCGACCAAGACGCGGAACTCTGACGCGCGTCGGTTATCGTATCATCGCCAACCGGGCGGCTGTAAGAAAAGGAGGCCCCAAGCCGCGAGCTTCTTAGGTTGTTTTTTTTTTTTCTGGGGGTCATGAAGGGGCAGGCAGATGCTGACGGGACCGATCCTCACGTCCATGTGATTTACGAATACCAACGGCACACACCACCGCAGCTGCCGATCGACGGGAAGTGCACCAACATTTTTCGATGCTGTTTGTTTTTAAATTATTATCAATAAAACATTCAAAGATCCCAAAGTAGTACCCCACGGACTCAATTAATGCGATAAGAAGTTGTCGGAAACGGGTCCAAATGACAGCTGCTGCTGTGCCGCGAAAAAATGTTAACAGAAATGTTTGTTTGTTATTTTTTTGTGTTGTTGTTACCGATATCATTAACAACGGGCCGCCGACGGCCGGCTCCCGGGCAATGTGTTTTGTTCGCAATTTATGGACGTGTATCATTTCATAAATTAATTGCCCATCAGCGGACGATTGTGTGCCCCGTTTGTTTCGTTTTTATGATGGTTTTGCTGGTGCACCGTCGAAGGCTGAGTTTGACAGCTCTTTTGACAACCGGGCCGCGCGGCTGCCTCTTGTCAGAAGGGTTGCTATGCGACGGCTCACGGTGTTTATGCGCCACAATTGGCGGCTGCTTTGTTCTCAATGACATTCTCTCCTAACGCTCTCTCATAATGCTTAAATTGTGTTAAAGAATTTCGATTGCCTGTTTTTTTCGCGCGGGAAATTGGTTGCCATTTTTCCTTTGTTCACTCACAATGTCACGAGTGTGTGTGTGTGTGCGGGTCATTGCACTCCCTCCAGTGCGCCTGATGCCTGGGTGTGGGTGGTGGGCATTCCCATAAATACACTTTTTACGATCGATAAACGTGTTTGGTGAGGCGTGCGTTAAATAAATCATAAAACGACGTTGTTGTTTACCCTCAAAATGTGTCGCGGACAATTTCGGTTGGCACCATCAAAGCGCGCTTTGATTGATTCCGGTACCTTTTTGGACAGCGTGTGTGTGCGTTCGGTTGATCGAGCTTTAATCGATGGCGCAGGTTCAACATCCACAAAAAAGTTTAAAATGTTGCAAACAATTTAGAGATTAGTGTTTATCGATTGAATTTTAAACGGATGTCGTTGTTCATATTCTAATTTCGCTCACAGAACCTTCTTGCCGCACTGTGCCAGAAAAGTTAGAGTAGCATCTCTATAAAACATGGACAAATAAGTTCGAAGGATGACATTTTTTATGTCATTTCGATAGATCGTTTATTTGTAAAATTTCGTCGCTTCCACTATAATTATTCAATAAGAAACAGAATTGCACGAATTCATCTTTGGCACCTTTGGTATTCTCCTACTTTGGCACCGACTGGCGGACTTTCAAAAGCCTCAAAAGGATCAAAGGACTCTTGGTAGCTTTGGTTGGAAGACTCGAAGTGAGAGAATATGGCGACTAGATTCGTTCGAAACGTGATCAAAACTTGGGCTTCGTTTTAATCCGTTACGCAGATAGATTTTCATTTCACTGATTCATTCATGATTCTATCATTTCACGTAGGAAAGTGGTTGCTTTCAACAGAACAAAAATCTCTCCTTAGCTTATGGTGTCCCGCAAGAGATTGGCTGGCTGGGCCGTGTTCTGTGTACAAACCAAATTAAGCCTTTCGGTTGCGCGGTTAGCTTTGCAACAACCTTTCGCACACCGCGACCACCGACACCACCATGGCCAGAATAGGACCGAAATGATTGCCTAATTTCGTTTTATTTAATTACACAAATGTCAATCAAACGCACGCGGCGGCGGCTACGACGGCGTCGTCGACGGCATGCTCTCGTGGCCCTTCCGATGAAGGTGTTCCTCAGTTCGTGACCCAAACGCGTGCCCTGCAGGTCTGGCTGGCCCCCTTAGCCAAACAAGCCCCGTGTCGCATGCGGCCTAATTAAATATCCTGACAGATTTAATTTCGTCTTTGGTTGGGTTCGCTCTTTGCCACGGGACCAAATCCGGACTACATTCGCCGGGTTTTGGGCGCGGGAAGGTTAACTATTTTCATAAATAAGGCCAACTCCAATTTAAGCCACCATTTATTTGACAATCATCGCGCATCTTCTCTGCCGTTTGTCGGCGTGTCGGGCGAGCTGTAATTGGATTTATTCACAAAATAATCGGTTGGTCAACACCATCGGTGGGGACCTCCTCCTTTCCGGTTGGGGACCTCCGTTTTGGCTGTCACCTT
This sequence comes from Anopheles cruzii, assembly GCF_943734635.1. NCBI lineage: Eukaryota > Metazoa > Arthropoda > Insecta > Diptera > Culicidae > Anopheles > Anopheles cruzii. The sequence goes on from NC_069144.1 coordinate 18,468,305, forward strand.
CACTGTTTGCATCGCGTAAACCCCCCAAATGGTGGCGGTGGCGGCTGCGGCGTGCCCAAATGTGTCCATATGTGATAAACGGGGTAACCCACCCTAACCGGAACCGAAAACCGGAGAATCGGTCGCTGAGCTCGCAAAAGGGTCGCTCCGGGGTGCTTATCCTTTTTTTGCCCACATTAGACCTCTATCCTTTTCTAGCGTGCGTGTGTGTGTGTGATGGTCAACACCCCGTAACACAAGGCACGCACGGTCTGTCCATACACGACATAACGTAGCCTTATTGATGTTCGCCTTTGCTTCGGTTCGGTCTGCCAATCTGCTACGATAATGTTCCCCCCGCGGGGCTGTGTGTGTCCGTGTCCTGCGCCCGTCGGTGTGTGTGTATGTGAGTTTAAGCCAAAATCTTCCATCCATTCGGCCCGTGCGAGAAGCGGAATCGAAGGACGATTGGCCGCCATTTTATGCTGCGAAAGAAGCGAAAAGGCCCAGGAGAACCGAAAGGCAAGTCCCAGGAGACTACAAAGGACCTCCGCTCCGGTTTGGGCCGCTAGTGGGTGAAAAAGGTCCCTTTTTCTGTGGTGCTTCGTTTGTGCCAACCTTATCCTTCGCGCATAGAGGAGGATCCAGGCTCAGCCGAGTGGTGTCAATCAAATGGTGCTTGCGCGGATGACGGCGTCGAGAGTTGCCACAAAAGAGAGGGACAGAGAGAGAGACACGTGCATGCAGCATTAGTGGCACAATCTCCACGTACCCTTCGAGCAGAGGAGGGTGCGTGTGCGCGTGCTAATGCAACATATAATTTTTTTGTTTCCTCTGACGCTCTCGGTTCATCATCGACGACGCATCGCCACGGCCATTATGCTGCACGCGGCGCCGTCCTACTGCCGCCTGCACGTCCGTTCGGAAGATGCATCCAATTTTTGCTCAGCTAATTTTAATTTATAATTATAGGGTGGTGTGCAGGGTGTAGAGAGAAACAGACACTACTGCGCCCGCGGTGCGTGAATCCACTCTACGGCCCGCCTCCGGGTTCCGGGAATAGAAGGGGCCAGATAGAACGGAACTCTTCCATAGCTGCTGCTGCTGCTGCTGCTGGCCTTAGGAAGGGTGGCAGCACCCTCTTCATGTTTGCTGAGGCTGTTTTTTTTTGCATCTCCTGAGCCCGATCCTTTTTGTGTTTGGGTTTGTTGTGATGTGCGTTACGATTCTCATCACTCGTTTTGCTGACTGTGAGGGTTTTTTTTCTGCATTTGGTTTCTACGACACAGCTCAGTGAGTTATCCACTTCAGCGTTGGTGAGCATAATTAAACATTAACGGGGGATTAGGTTCTCTTTACTGCGGCGCCTGAACATGATTTTAAGCTATCGGCAAAAATATGGTGCGCTTTGCTACATGTATTGTGCTTTGTATTTGATTTTATTTTTTAATGGTATTTTCATTAAGTCACGGAACTTTGAAAAAATGGTTGTGGCAACATATTGTTTGGTGAATTTAAGTATTGAACTTATCTTTGTCCAATGTGTTTTTGTAAATGAAAATATCGGTTATGCAGTAAAGCTGACCCCATTACCAATTGGGCCACATTACAAGGTTTTCGGTATTTTTTGTGTGTAGAAACTGATTCTTAATTTATGACGGAGGATAGCAGCACAGCACTAGTAAATAGAGTTTTTTTCTTGTCAAGCCTCCTGCCTGCCTCCCTATGAACTATGTTGAAAATTTAATTCAAAAACCAGCAAAAATTTCTTGTTTGTTAGTTTGGAAACTTTTCACCACACCTCCGAAAGGAGCTAAAGTTTTAGGTAACAAATTAAGATTGGCTGCGTCAAATTAAAGTCCGGCGTTAAATTGATGGGCAATGCACATTCGCTTCCGTTGTGCATATCCGCTCGTTACCATCGTAACGAGCCTTGAGCCAACCTTGACTGAGTTGTGTAAGTGAAAAAGTTAGTTTAAGATGAACCGTGAGAGTTCACAACCCCGATGATGATCTATCTCACTCTGACTCTTTCTGATAACGACGACGACAAGAATGATGAATGACTTGGTGGAGTTCGCGGTCCTTATTTTTATCTCGAGAATGTGTCAATTAAGAAGCACCCAAGCAGAGTCGGAGGGAGTCATAGCTGCAGGAGTTAATCTATTTCCATCGACCCGCTCCGATTATGGTTTATCGATTTCTCGAGGGGAACCCTAACACATTTTTATCTCTCACCATCTCACTAGCGCTCGCCCGCTAACGATCGTGACACTCTAATTAATTGGCAGCGCCTGGTTCGTTGATTGATTTTATAGTCGCCACAGCGTGGAGGGTGAAACGAAAGAAAAAACTTCAAACCGGAAAACGGATGGGCCGAATGGGGAGCTATTTTCTACGTTACGCGCGTGTCGAAGCCGAAAATTGGCCATTGGCACTGACGGGTTTTTTATTTTGTGGTGGAGTTTAAATCACAGCTTCCTTTGCCGGTCGTTTTCTTTCCCTATTCGCAAAACCCCACCACCCACCATCCCCAATTAGCCGACAGCGGCCGGCGACACATCGAAAGTCGCGTGGATGACGCGGCGCCTGTCAAAGTGGCGGAAATCCGTGTTTATGTTTTGGTTTGGTTTTTCTTCTTTTTTTTTGCGGGCGACATCCCAAAGCGACCAAAAATTGTGTAGTGTGTTAGTGTGTGTGTTTGTGCCAAAACAATGCTCAACTTCTTGTGTTGCCTCACAATACGTTTTTGCACTCTTTCACCTCACTTTCTCTCTCTCTCTCTCACCTCACGGGGACGCCACCGCGTGTGTTGTCTAGTTCCTATTCCTAATGTTCAGCACATCATCATCGCCGCCATCAAGCGGCGATTTGTGGCGCGGTTGTTGACTGTAACTATTTTGGCCCGTTTTGTTTTGATTATCGTGTTTCGTAGCTCTCAGTTTTGCGGGTGAGGGTGGTCCGAAAAATTCGCACAAACCCGCGGCGGCACCACGCGGATTAGAGTGAGTTGGCGTAAAAAAACCAAAAATGAAGTCAAAACCACCGCAGCGACCACGTGGTGGTTGGTCGGGCGATTGTTGGCATCGCCGTCATCGTCAGAAAACGAGCGGAGGAAGAGAGAGAGAGCGCAAAACAATATAAATTGATGTCATGGCCGTGGGACTAGAGAGCCTCCGAGGTGTGCGAGAAAGAGATGGGGGACGTGTGTTTAAATGCACACCTAGCTAATTCCGGCTCAAGCCTCGTGGTGGATCGCGTTCCGGTATGAGGTGTGTGTGTGTGTGTTTTTTGGCGTGTGGTTCACGTTGTTCACGCGCCAATGATGTAACGGGATCTGTCCGCCTCGCCTCGCCTCGCCTCGCCTCTAATCTCTGAGGTGTGTTTTCTCACATCCGACTCTCATTAAACCTTCTGCGCCGGTTCTGGCCGGTGTGTGTGTTGTTCGGTGTGAGATTAGATTAGTTTTTGTCACGTTTTTTCACGTCCTGAGCCCCTTGTCTTGTTTCGGGCCTCGTTTGTTTTGCTTCGGCAACGGCAATTTTTTCGCGACGAAAGCGAAACAATGAAGAGATTTCGCTTTTTTCAAAACGTTGAGTGTGTCATTAATGGGGTGTTTGCGTCAGCCGCTCTACACGTCCGCCCGGGTCATTTTCCCTTCTTGTTTCATCTTTTACTTGGTTTGTTAATTACACCAGGAATTACACCTCATCCAGGATTAAATTAAATAACGGGGACGAAATCGAATAACATTTAATGCACCACAGAGATTTGAATATAAATCCGTTGCAAGGACGTGTTGAGGAGGAAGTGGTTCGATGGTAACTGAGAGGGTCCTCAATTACTTCTAGCTCGGCGGATTACACCGCAGAGTCGGGTCTTCGTCTGCCAACTCGTAAAGCGTGCCATCTTCAGCGGGCTGGTTCATCCCCAACATCAATCAACGCGGCTAGGAAGGTTTCGACAGCTTTGGACAGAGATCCCATGTCTCAGAGGTGTATGTGGCCACTGGGATTATAAAGGTTCTGTTTAACGCCAGCTCCTACCGTCTCGACACGAGACGTGAGCGGAATAGTTAGAGCGACCTTTTGGCCCTAAAAAGGGGCAGCTCGAGGCGACAACTCCCTGTATGCTCCGCGATGTTGTCGATGGTGTCCCCATAAATTTGGTCTTGTCTTCATTTATCTGCAAACCGAAACTGTCCGCAGCTTGCTCAAAAACTTTAACAGACAAAACTTCGACAGTTTTTCCTCATGGCGAATGAATGAGACATTTACCTTAATCTACGAGCTGAGCAGCGTATGATGGTTCACGCGTGCAAAACACACCCATACTAAGTGATTAATTTTATTGCTCCATAAACTATGTTGTTGAGCATAAGATATGAGATCCGCCGGCCTTCCCTCTCGGTCATCAATTTATCAAAACTCCGATACTAGAGAATAGAGACCACGGTTTTCCTTTCAAATCTCCAATTCCAATGGGACTGCTTGGGGGGGACCGGGAGTTTTCCAGAACGAATTCTCCATTATCAATTCAAAAGACCCACACCCGGGGACCATAGAGACCCCCCGGGACATTTACCAGCTGCAGTGTATTTATTATTCGTCCAGTTTGCGTCCGGCCAATTTTCCGCCCTTTCGCAAACACACACACACACTTCATCAATTTTCCATTCGTGGGCTCTGGGCACAAGACGACGATGCCAGTTTTCCAACCCCGAGCGGCATGCATCTCTAGTGCTGCTTCCCCACAAACGCCGGACTTGTTTGTGCTGGAGATTTGGTGCATAAAGGAGGCGCGCATTAGTTGTGCATTCCTCGCTGCGTGGCGATTGTTTGCGTTTTCCCTCGTCTCGTCCATCTGCGACCTGCGCGGACCCGCGCGAGATTACTGTTGTGTTTAGACAAATGCACCGGCGCTCACTAATCAGTGACGCAAATTCCCTCAAGAATTCTGCCTTTTTCCGATCCGAACTCCCCTGAGGGCCTCCCGGGGGGTGACTCCGGATTGCCAATTATGAACTCTCGGGGGGAAGCATGTGCAATCCTTCGAAGCTAAGCATTACTGCACCGGGGTGCACGGTGCAATTCCCCACAAATCGTGCCCGAGGGTTGCACACCACATAGGACTCTTGTGGAACGCTTGGAACTCGCCGCATAATTTCCGGCCGTCCACCGCGCGACGTCCAGCAGGACAAGAAATATGCAAACGAAGTTGTTGTCACATTTGCCTAATCTTCTTCTGGTGCGAGAGAGACCTTTGTTCGGATGCGGAACGGGGTGACATCGGCTGAGGTGGTCACTTGTCGTCGTCCAGGCGTTCCCGATACGAAGACCGATACGACCAAAACCGGCGGGGGATTCGATCTGGTTTTGATGTTCATAAATTTGCAAAAGTAACCTACCGATGCGCGCGTGTGTTGTCCCCGGATCCGGATGCTGCCGGCAGCTCTCGCGCGTGCGTTCCCTTTCGTTCCGTTTTTATTTTTACAACTCTCTAAGGACGATAACGATGGTGCGGGTTGCAGCTTGCGCATAAATTGATGGCCGGCTGCCGTGCCGCGTCCGTGGTGAAACAGAAGCTTTTTGCTACATTGCTCCGAGGATTATTCCGCCCCCCGGTCCCATAAAATGTGTTTTTGTGGGTGTTGTTAGGGTTGCTGTGTGAGCTGCAATTGCATTGCTCCCTGTGTTGGAGTTTTATGTTTTGCTTGCCCCACCGAAAAAGAAGGGATTAAAACTTACTTCATCCTGTTTGGCCAATGTTTCTGGTTGAAAATATGGCGCGCCACCCTTCCGTCGGGTTGGAGCTTAAAAGGGGGTACAGTTTTTATTAGGCTAATGGAAAAAGGGCGTTCAACAATTCTAATCGAGCTAATGGCACATCGCGCTCCACAATTTAACGACTATCAAGTATGTAGACTACGGCTTTAAGCTGTTCTTTTGAGGTTTCTTCGTATAGCTTGACGCAATCAATGCGTTGATTGTGTGCATCAGGCACTGGTGCTTGCGTCTAGCAGCTCGTAATGGATAATCCCCAACTGATCCCACCAAACTAAGCCAAAGTTGCGATTTTATTTTCCTGAAGTGAGAAATTGGAACCACAACAAACGGCGCATGCAGCTGACAAAGAATCCTACATACAAGAGTAATTGTTTGAGCCCCCAATTGTGAAGACTTACGTAGTCTGAGTAAGGGTGCATCTTTTAAGATAGGACAGATAGGCAGCAGTCCGTGATCGTCACGAAAACAAGCAAGACCATCATGTGGCCAATTAAGGACGCCGTAATTAGTGCCCTTCGATGGAGAGTTAATAAATCGATTGGTCTAATCTATCCGGTCTTCAAGTTTCCAATAATCCCCGAGAGCTTTGAAGTGGTCTGCAGATGTGTCGGAAAGTCGCAGGGACGCAATAACCATTTCCGTACGACCGTTAGGCAAATGAGAAATCTTACGTGTGTGCTCAAGACACGCCGGACGGGGACGGAAGGACCTGGGACACCCTGGGCCGACGTTGAGAAGGGTGTGTCGATAATTTTATTCGCTGTAAAAATCATAAATTTAAAAGTCGACCCTCGTTGGTGGTGTCGTGTCGTCAGCGTCGCCCCGCGTTCTTCAGACCTATGCTTTCCCCGACCACCTACCGGAGGGTAGGCAGCATGAAAGGACCTTCGGGTTTCTCCCGGCGGCGGCAGCGGCCCCCTGCAGGAGAGCTGTTCCCTCGTTCGGGCGCACGGCGTTCACCTTGACCCGCGCCCCGCCGTTCGACTCCGTCTCCGTCTTGAAGACGAGATCTCGGCATGTCACCGATTTCCGGTTTCGTGTGTCCGGATCGGCCCCTGGGGTCTTTTGGGTGCGCTACGGTATGCGCGCGCGTGTTTAAAGCAAACGATTTAATAACCGTTACACACGGAAGCGGGAACATCATCCCGGATTCGACAGAAGAAGCCGAGCTGTTAAAGGGACACACGGACACAGAGGGGGTTTTAAAGAGCCGTTGGTAACTGCTTCTTCCTCTCTGTGTGGGTCCTCAAGGTCCTTTCGGGTCCTTGGATGTTGAAAATCTCGTTGTAATAATTTACGCTCTCGGTTCTCTGTAACGATCTAATGTTGTATTTTCTCCTTTTTTCAGGTACGGTTTCCAAAGCGAGCTTCAATTTCTGTTTACTGTGGTAGTAAGTATTACTGGATAAAGGATTGAACAGCTACAATTGTTTTCGGTTAATTCAAGAATTAAGAAACATCCGCTGGCTGGCCAACAGAAATGTGGGCCATAATTAATTAGTAACGTTATTCACTGCTTGAAGTAGATTAAAAACCGGAACTGTGTCTGTGTCCGGCTCCGCCCTTAACACTCAAGGATCGATTCTCGGACGTCCCATGCGGGATCCTCCACTTCGTTGGCTCCTCTCAGATGATTTTCCATCATTTTTTAACGGCTCAATGCTCGATGCTACCAGCAGCCGGCGCAGTCTTTGGACCACCTTTTTTTCTAGTGCGGTGCGTCCGTTGAAGTGTGCATTAGGCCGTTTCCGGTTCGTTGGTAAATTACACCGGGCCGCCGGGTCTGCACTGGATCCTGTGGTGTTTCTCCTGTGGGCCTCTTAGGGGTCGTCAGGAGGCACAGCTTGTGATCGTCGTCGGTTGAGAGTCGGTTGCTGCTGCGGGCTTGAGTTGAGAGTCCGGGCGATTTTTCGCCCGAGAATTCTATATTTCCCCACTCCACGAGCGGTTTTTGGAATTGGAAGTTTGTGTGACTTGATGAAGTGCTCAGTTCCCGCGAAGAACGGAGATGGGACATCCCCCCCACAGCGGGGCTATATATTATAGGTTGGGCCAAAAATATAATCATCATTCGTTTGGCGGGCTGGGAGACCTTTTAATAAATTTCATTTGTTAATTCCGTTTGGCCCATTCGTCCATCTGTTCGCGTTGGCAAGTGAGACAGACGAGAGAGACGCTCGGTCATCATCAAATAATCGTCGTCCTTTGTCGTTCCGTTCGAAGTTTTATTAAACATGTCACTCAAGAGTAACACCAAAGTTAGCGAAGCCAGCAAGAGAGCGGGCAAAATACGATCGTGACGTGACCACCACTTTGCATATTATTCAAATTGGATTAAGTTTCAAATGTCTTTTTCATCTCGCCGCCCGTTGAAAGTTTCGACGCGCCCACCAGAAGGAGCAGCATCATCCGGGAAGCGGGAAGTGTGTCCCTTTTTGTGCGAGGGAAGATAAATTATCCGCCGGGAACCGGAAATGGCATCGTAGGGTGGGCCCGCCTTGACCGTTCTCGACCGAAGGATGATAAGAAACTTTTTGAATCTGCACACGATGTGATGGCGTTTTGGAATCTTTGGGCTCTGTGAGTGTTTCTTCTAATGTCTAGCCAGCATCTTGGTAGACACGAGCCCAGGGAACTCGCGTTCTATACAACTTGTAATATAGCTTATAGTTTATGCCTTGTTTTTGCACGCTTCATAATCTCTTCTACATGTACGAAGTGCTGAAATTCAATCCGCTCGAATTTCATCGCAGGAAAATGGCGCACAAAAAACATCGCCTCATATCCTTGCGCCGAGGTTCATAGAACCAATTTTTGGACCGTTATACTTGGTGCCAACATCTTACCGAAAGTTTGACAAATTATAGTTCGATGTTGTGAGGCTTTGTAAACGAACGGCGCGTCGAATTTCATCGAATTAGTTTCTATGTTAAGAGCGAGCACCGGAATTTCGTCGTAAATCCCAAGTCTCAATCCCGAGCAATCAATATTGCCGGTGAGTAAGTTATAATTTATGCTGTTTTGTTGTATTTGTCTCAAAGTCTCACAATCCCCGCCACACCCCGGAACGCCGCCGTACTACCGGGCACTTTGTTTAACAAAATTGGAAAGATTTGTCCCCCGAGTCGAGGAGAGAGAATCCTCCTCTCCGTACTTGGTCCATGACAAATGTTTGCGATACATCTTCTTATGCTTCCTTATGCTTGGCGTGCTTGGCTTCGTGGCTTTCGGGGTGACTTTTGTCACCACATAGCCTACCCTTCACCGGAGCGTCGGAGTGTATCCTTTTTGAATTCCCATAATTAATATCGTCGTCGACGACGAGGACGACGGCAGAGGGTTTTATGAATGCTGCGTCAAGAGACTCGCAAAGTGGTGTGTGTTTGCTGTTTTGATTTTGGCGAAGGACACTTTCGGGGCCAAGTCACGACGATGACGGCCCCGTGCGTTCGGGGCAGATGTTTGATTGATGGTCGCGGGATTATGATGTGTTGCGTTTTTGTGTGCGTGCGGAGGACCTGCCGCTGCTATGCTGCTTATGCGGAGCCCGGGGCCATGCGCTTTATTGTTGTTAAAGTTGGCCATCGAAATAAAAGGGCACTAGAGGAGGCACAAGCACCGTCGCCGCCACCTCCACCGTGACCGAGCATCGATTATGCTCGGTCTTGAAGCCGGAGGGTCGCGTTCCGGGAAGGGGAGGAAATATGTTTTCAATTGGGGTTGCGCCTGTGTGGTGGAAAGTATGCGCTACAGCGTGTGTGGTGATGCTGATGGGTCATTAAAGAGAGGGTGGACCGACGAACATGTTGTGTTGCCTGCGATTGTTTATGTATTTCCACGAATGAGAAGAGGTCCAGTAGTGTTTGAAAATGTTTCGCCCAACAATATTTGGGTTTTGTGGAAACAACTGCGCACGGAACGTGCGTCGCAGAGAGGCCGCCAACGGCATAGAGCAAACATTTACCTTTTAGAACTCCTTCCTTGTTTTTGTTCTGGGGAGATGTGGGTGAAAGAACTCCTCTTGGGAAGCGCGAGAAACCGCGGAAGACCAACGCACCGTCGGCACATTCGGCAGGCAACACACATCTGTCTCTCTTCTTGGGGTTTATTGGACAATTATTTCGGTTCATTGGAGACCGCCACGACGGACTGTGCCTGCATGGGATCTTTATATTTTTAGAACCCACCACCGTTTTTTGGTATGCAGTGCAGTGGGGGGTCACAGTGCGTCCCAACCCGATCCCAGTGCGGGGATCGATGGGGAATAATGTCTCTCTGATAATCGTCATTTTTTTCAGTCACCAACAACCACCGTCACTGTCTTCTTTTTCGTCACAAATTGATTGTTAAGATCTCCCGCTGCGCCACGAGGCGGCGGACCCACAGCACGCAGAGTACCCCAGTGAGCATGATGCCAGCATTTTTATGTCCACACACGTGCGTGCGTGCGTGCGTGTGTGTGTGTAGGGGAAATCGAACCCTCGAAATGTAGGGCCCTCTCCAGGAGAGCCAGAGGCACTTCACTCTGCTGCGTGTGTGTATTTTTTTTTTGAGCCTCTTTTGAAGATTTATTTCCCTACTTTATGCCTGTTTTTGACCAAAAACTTTCGTGGGTCGCTCGTGTCCGTGGTGGCCGTCTTTAGGCTCGGTTCGACAAATGAAACTTCTTAGCACCGGGGGGGCGCAGTTTGCTGAGGCAGGATAGCGTCCTCCTTTGGGACGATGACCTTTCGTTCAGATAATGTAAAAAGAATATTACAAACCGACCCACCATTTTGGAAAACATTTATATTGTAACTCTGGTTAACGAAACAAAGTTCAACAGCTGAACATTTGAATAAAATATAAACATTAGAGTATATCTGATTTTGGAATGGCTCTTTTAAGACGTTAGATGTTGGTTCTAATAACAAAACTAATGCAATTAAATGATCGGAACAGTCATTTGCGACCATAGGCTAATTTGAAGTTTGAACCTTGGAGCTTAGTGTTTTTTTATATGTTTTCTTATTCCAAATGCAAAATTAAACGCACGGTGAAGAATTCACAAGACACTATTTTGATTGTATTTGATTTTGAGCTTGTAAGATGGCAGAATTCTTGAAATACTGTAAAGCAACCGGTCGAGAACGTCAAATGGTAATTAATATTAGTTTTATTGGTGAAAGAACCAATGATATTGCCAAAATATTCTACAAAACCGGTTAAGCAGTCGTAGTCGATTAAATAATCAATGGGTATATAAATGAAGCTCATACCGACAACGAATTGATAAACACAAAAAAAAATTAATAACCGGAGGCTATATGTAGATGTCGTATAATGCAGGCCAATCTGGGTCCAATCAAAAAGTTTATGAACATAACTAAGAACGAACTAGTCTTATTGTTCAATATTTCCCCCTACTGCAGGATAATTAACTTGCGACCAGCATTGTGCCAGGACGCATGCAGTTCTTTGATGTTTTATTGTACAACAAAACCCTCTTTTTTATAACTCTTTAAGTTCAAGAACACGACACGTGTGCAACTTTGAAGTGGAGTTGCAAAATTTAACCCAAACGTCCACCAAAACATTATTACACCGAAGGCCACTTTCGCAGTCGTTGCTGCGCCCTGGCTGGCTGGCAACGAGAGTTGTTGGCTAAAGGGAGAGTTGACCGAAGAAGAAATCAACAACCAAGAACACGCCTCACCGAACAAAACGATAAAACAAATTAATGATGACAAATTTAGTCACCCGCGAACGATGACGAGGACGGCCCCGGCGACGGCAGCGCGCACGGCGCTGACCATGTCTCACGTTTAAGGCCAATGACACACGGCAAACACGGCAGAATGAAGTGTGCAGCGAAAAAAGTGCAATAAATGCAGTTCACCTTCGGAACACTGGCGACGGCGGGAAACGAGCAACAGAAAACAGGCCTCACGATGCTGATGAAGGCGAAAACCTCCGAATTATCGTCGAACATATGATATGCCAACCAACACCAACACCATGTGGTTGAAGAAAAAGGCAAAAATAGTGTGTCCAAACCATAGCTAAAAATATTCGACGAAACAACGGATAAATCTCATTTATGTTTTTTGTTCGGTTTAATGTGCACCGGCTGGCGTCACGCGCCTCGTCGGTTCGGAATAAGAAAGGTGTCATCGTGTGGCTTAGCAGCTTATAGTGCACTTCACCTCACAGACTGCGCGCTGCCTTCAGTAACCTTGTGAAGATTTGTTTGCTTGGCGATTATTTTAATAACCAAGAGCTCGACCGACAGCGATAAACGCACGCAAAGCTGCTTTGTGCATTTATTCAAGGTTTAATGCTTGTCGACGGTGGTTCGTCTGTAGCTCATCCGTCTACGGTGCATCAAAATACCTCAGTTCGAACCCTGGCAGAAAGAGTGCATCAACCTGAGTTGTAGAACTTCAAGAGACGGAGCCAATAGCGTTAAAAGCCCCCAAAACCCCCCTGGGGAACTATGGGAAAATGGCCCCCCTTTATAAAGAACGTGTACACCCAAAATGGTGTTAAATTACAAAACTACCAAAATTAAACATTTCACTTAAAACTGCTCACCGACGGATAATTCGCATGATGGTTTTTGGTTTTCATCTTCTGCGCACACAGAAGCAAATTAAGCTATCAAGTTTCAATTACGATCCATAAACCAACCGCGGCGCGGTGTTGCTCTTCACAATTCGATTTTTTTTTCTGTTGGTTCTCTTTGTCTTCACCTTTGGTGTCGGTATTTTTGCTCAAAGAAATTCTGCACCACACGGCGGACACCATCTGGCCGTCGTGGGGCGATTTAATTTTTTGCTGCTACTCCTTGGCGTCGTGAATTAAGAATAATGATCGGCTGTGATTAGCAGCGGAGCTCGCGGTTCCCCATTTTTCTTTACCTTCACCAACACACAAAGGTTCGCGGTGTGTGTGTGCGCCATTTGGAAAATGGGCTTTGCCAAAATGCAACAAATCGGTGCAATTTATTCTAATTAGTATTAATTGCCCTTCAGCGCGCCAGGTAGAGAAGAGGCGATGTTTTATGAGCAATGGGAGCTTTGTGGTTTTTGGAGTTGTTCGGCTGTTTTAAGCTTCTTTTCTTGCTCCATCTTCCCCATTGGCAAGCTTTTATTGTGTTCTCATCTGCTCCAACTTTGGCGTTTTATTTATTTAGTTCAGATTAAGTCAACGGGTCTACCCCCGCTGATAGAGCAGTCGGTAGTGCTCTTCGCTGTCACGCAGCTGGCCTGGGTTTCGAATCCCGGGATCGGTTGTCACTCAACCGGCCATGGTTTCGATTTCCGATACCGGCGTGATAGGGGGGTTGGCGCGGGGCTAACAATCCCGCCCGTAAAAATTAAATGTTACAGAGAGCACCAGAGATTAACATTGTCTCTGGTGCAGGCCAAGACTGCTCAGCGGTTGTAGCGCCAAAGAAGAAGAAGAAGAAGTCAACGGGTCAAGCGGGTCCAAGTTGACAGTCCGATATAGCAGAAGAAAACCTTAAAGCTAGATACAAGTAAAGTAAAGTAAAGTTATACAGTAAAGACACAAAGAGCAGAGCCCAGAATGAATAGAGGAAAAAAAGGAAATAGAGTTAAAAACTAAACTAAAACAAAAATGGACGTCACGAAGCGAAGAACTAGGCAGCGTTCTGGTTAATGGACGTGTCGAAGTCGAATATAGATGGAATATAGACCGCCGATGCCAAGTCTGTCCTGTGTCTCCCTGTTTGGAAAACGACACCAACAACTTGATTTAGAGAACGAGCTTCACTGGTGTCGCCCAAACTGTGTTTGTTGGATATTATTCCCCAACGTTTTTGCGGAAATTAAGGCCTTCTCAATATCTTGTTTGCATACAACAAACACACTGAACCTGGGTGTCCCATTGGGCGTAACGCCCAAAAAGAAAGGGCTCTTCAAAAATCAATGCCAACTGCGCGACAGTCGTAGTGTGGCTGCACCCGAAAACAGAAAAGACTGAAACGTGCAACGGCACCGCGCGATGACGACGACGATGACGGCTGTCAAGTGTCAAGGAACTTCCCGCTGTCACTTGCTTGCGCGGGGAGAGAGGGTAATCGCAGAAGGTGCGAAAATAAACACCAGCAGCGCGCAAAAGTGGTGAAGTGAGCATAAATGCAAAAAAAAAACAAAACTTAACGCCGACACAATGCGCGCAAAGTCGCCGCCGCAACAAATCGCGCGCACACATCTCAGCGTGCGTGTGCCGATGTGTGTGTGTGTGTGTGTGTGTGTGTGTGTGTGTGTGTGTGTGTGTATGTGTAGCGTAAAAGAACAGACGAAGCAAAACGAAGAACGGGAAGAAGCGGAAAGCCATTACGCGACAGCAACGACGACGACGATCGCGAACAAGTTCCACTCCGTCCGCCGCCGTCACCGCCACCACCCGTTGAACGGTCGGGAAGGGGTGGTTAGTGGGAAGAATGGGGGTGGAGTGAAATGAACATTACATAAATAAATTTCCTGAGTCCGCGACCTACGGCAACAAAAATAAATTTCAATGTACGGCCGCGCGCGAATGCGAAAAAAAAACACAACGAAAACCTCAAGCCATGAAGTGGAAACACGCACACCACTGAAGTGTGGCTCTCTCTCTCTCACTCTCTTTCTGTGACTGTCTCGCTCGTTTCTTCGCGCGAATTTAAATCGCGCGTCAGTCGCGGTGAGTATGTGTGAGTGTGTGCGTACGCACGTTGGTTCTCTCATTTCGCGATTTCCCGATTAATGACACCGCGACGCGGCGCGTTGTTTGGTGGTTTCGTTTTTTTATGTTATCGGTTTCGCAAATACGTGCACGAGAGAGCGAGAGAGAGAGAGTATGAGCAGTGGTGTGGGGTCGTTCGTGTGCCTTATGGGTTTGCCCTCTCTCGCTCTCTCGCTCTCCGACCGACGGCTGGTGAAGATGTACTTCGGTTTGTCCTTCGAGAGTCGCGGTACCGCATATGGGCGCGTTTTGATTTCTGGTTGGGATCAAAGGAAGCAGAGCGTGTGGTGGATGAAACGAGAACCAAAGGCGCGCTTGAGAAGGGGATTGAGGTTTAAAAGGTAGAAGAAAAAAATGTCTGATTACATTTTGTGGCATGTGGCTCACATTAGCATTCCACACGACAAACCTACTAGGTTCGTTTATAAGGAAGGAAAAAGCCTTCCAAAATGACCGGGATGTGATTGCTACAGAACACGGTGTTAATCAAATTTGACCACAGCAATCTACGATGATCTAATGCGCTAATCTTGTCAATTAGGCTAAGTTGCCCGACTGTTTTTTTTAAATAAAATAAAATAAATAAAATAAGATGTCACTTGTTTCCGGGGACGGTTAAAGGAAGTGATTGCATGTTCAATATTGAAGCGCGATATTTATTTTTGATTGAATATTAAATATTTATGCGAGTTGAATGTAGGTGACGATCTACTATTCCTACATTTGATAGACCTATGGGACAGTTTTTATTAAACTCAATTGAATTGAATTGAATATGAACGGAAAACAAAGATACTATGAGCTTCTCAAACCTGCTGATATTGTTAGTATGCAACGCTAACAACAGCAAGTGACGTGTTTAAAGAAAGCTTTGACTGTAACGCGGCCATATGTAAAATATGACGAAATGGCGTGAAGTTCAAAAGAGGAAGAATTTCTTTTGGGATGGCATCCACAAATTACCAGAGAAATGGACTAACGATAGCCACATATCTTTGACCTACTTTGAGTTTAGCAAATCTTACCCCCTCTCGAGTAACACGGTTATGTTTTGAACATTTCATGTCTTCATACAGTTTTTATCTAAGCAAATTATACTTACTGTACTGGGATCCGTATTCGTATTATGTTCGCCCCCCGCGGGCGGAACTGAAACTTTTCCGAAACGCCATTCCACCAGGCTCCAAAGTTCTGGGCCCCAAAAATGCGACCAAAACACGTTCCAACCGTTCCTCCCGAGCAGCGAGCAGGATTAATTTTCCATTTTCCCACACCCAGAGCCAGCCTAGGGGGCGGCCGGCACAGAAAAGAATTAAATTCCCATACAAACTCCAGTTCCACCGCTCTCCACTCCCAACCACACCCTTGCTGTATTGTTTTTTTGCTGACGAGACGACAGAAGAGTCCTTTTTGTGGGCAGCGACGGGGGGTGGTAATTTAAAAGGAGGGAAAACATTTGATAACAGCGACATGCGCACTAGCGCCGCCCCTCACCACCCTCCCCACAGCACGTGGACCGACGGTGGTGCTGTTCGATAAAACACTGGCGACTCTGGCCCCTCTCGAAAGAGGAGGGAGCGCAAAAGGGTTGCCGCCGTGTGACGAAAAATCGTTTAACAACGGCGTGGGCAGACGGCCCCCTGGAGTCCTCTGTCGCTCTCCCTCACTCTCCCTCACTCTGTGTGTGGCGGATGTCAAGTGATTTCCGGTAAAAGACGATTTCCGCCAACGACCGGCGAACGTTGTTCGTTGTCGCGCGCTCGTTTTTCGATTGCAATTCCGATTCCGACGGGAGGGTCTCTTCCGAGTCCGTCGTTCCCCAAGATCGTTATCGAGAGACGGGCGATGCAATTTTCAGCGACACGGTTGAGAAATCAATAGCGCGCAAGTGAACGAACATTTCCATAAAGCAGTCAGCCGGCCACTGAGCCCTTCATGAGTTCGATGCAGAAGAAAGACAGTACTGTGGATTGTCGTCCGGCATTTGATAAATGGAATGTTCTGAAAAGTTTCCACTAGCTTTTTCTCGGAAACGGAAACGCGGTTCAAAGCTTTAAAATCAAAACAATTATTTCGCGAGGGAGGAAGAAGTAAATTGAAACAAAGTTTTATTCTTCCGATAGATACGTAAGCCAAATTGTATTTGACCATTTCCTGTTAACTGTTAAGACATGACACGATGCTTCATGCTCAAAATCATGCAAAATAAAATTAATTTTATTCCACTTAAAAAAGAAGAAATTAAACAGCAACAACCTACCGAGAGTACCGGTAGTAAACAATAGGAAACATGCATTACTACATTCACATAAATTTAGCCTTCGCTTTGATTTAGTTTGTGCAAATCTTTGGCGCCGAGTTTCACATACACACTCACTTTCACGGTGACCCGCGATGGGTCGTGTTTTGGCGCGTTCAAAAAAAAGGCGCGGATTCTGATGTCCGCTTGGAGGGTATTTAATTTCCTGCTGCCTGTGTGTGTGCCCCACACACACAAATGGTCGCGTTGCCACATAACCTCTCTCGCAGGAGAAGACGTCAGCGGTGTCGGAGAAGAGTGCTGCTGCTCCGCGTAAATGTTTTGATCTCTTTCTCCATCGCCATTCTCTCCTGGAAGGTTGGAAGGGGGTGGGGGTGCCATTGTTGTTTGCTCTTCTTTGCCATTTTTTTTCCTTCTACTTTTACTGCCCTTTTTTATGCTGCTGGGTGATCGCCTAGGCAACGCCGGGCGGCGGCGAACGGCGAAAATTTGTTTGTTGGTTGTTTCCTTTTTCGATCACCATCGTCGTCGTCGTGGTGTGTACGTGAGGAACTCTTTCGCTCCTCGACGATCACACATTCCACATTTCGGGGTGTTGCTACTATTTTGCCCCCAACCCGCCGTGGTTGCGTGAACCGCCGAAAGATCGATCGCTTTGTACCTGCGTCTGTATCGCGCTCTCTCTGCTTCACGTTGTCTTGGCGCGGATTTTCGGTCGTTAACCGTCATCATCATCGTCATCGGCGGCGCGGAGTAAATCTGCGTATGTGACGACGGTGGCGAGTAAAAAAATGTGTGTGAGCGAGCGAGACGCGACGAGGCCAAGGAAGGTTGTTGACCTTCTGTCTTGGGCGAATATGTTTACTACGCGACAGAGGCGAATAGAGGATTGTGACGTGAGCCTACTGCTGCTGCTGCTTCGCGTGTGTGTGTCCAGTGGCGAACGTGTTTTGACAGCCGCCTCCTCCACCGTCTTCGCCGCCACCATCAGAACGCCCAGGACTCTAAAACTAGCGGTTCTGCGGCGTGACCGATCGTCATCCGCGTGTGTTTCGTGTGACAGTCGTGTCGCCGCGGCGCGACGACATTCGTGATATCATCTTTCTCACTCTCTCTCTCTTTCTCTCTCGTGCCCCGTGCAAGAGATGAGGAATTTCTCATGCGAGCGTTTTCCGGTTCTGCGAAGGGTTTGGCACGCGATTTAAATACCTCTCGGACCCACGGATTCTTGTGACTTCTCTTTTCAGCATCTCGGTGCAACAGGAGGTCCACTGGGAAGGGTGTGTAGCATGGAACCGGTCAAATCCAAGCGAGTGGCAATTTGGAGCAACGAACAACAAACAATCCGCGTCGTCGTCAGCAACCGAAAATCAAAATAGTCAATAGTAGCAGGCCTTGCATTTTGACAGCCAATGCTCGCGTTGCGTTTACGTCCGTCCGGGTTCAGTGCTTCGGACGCCAGAAATTCCGCTGCTTCCGCCCAAACGCCCGCGGACCTGCAACTACCGCAACCCCCTCCAAAACCGGACGGAAGGCCGAAAAAAAGTGTTCGTTGTTGCAAAACACTCGGAGAGAGAGAGAGAGAAAGAGCGCGTAGAGCCCTCGGCGTTATTTGCTTTTTTTTTGCGAGACACACCACTTTGGCGAATTATCTCTCTACATACCGTACACACACACGCTCTCCGGAACACGCGTGTGTGTGAGAGCATGATTTTTTTGGGCCACGGTCATATCGTGTCCCCACCGCGGCGTTGTTGTTATTGTTGTTGCACTGCACGCAATGTGCACGTGTTGTGTTCCGTGTCTACGGCTGTATGTGTGTGTGTGGTAACCACGACGCGACGGGGCTTGCTGCTCCGATGAGCAAAAGAGGATCTTCGTGTGCTCGGCGATTGCTGCAATGCGAAGGACATTGACATTTGTTTTCTGTTGGCCTCAGCGCGCCGGCGGCCGTCATTCCGTTTACGTGCCGTGGTTCGTTTCTTCCGTGGACAGCTTCTATCGTTTGCATCAAAAAGGTCTTTAAACATTGTTTAATCGTGGGGTTTAGTGGTGGTTATTGTGTGTTCTATCTTGCCGCTTTCCATTTGTTGTTTTTATGTCCATTTTGGATGGTTTGTTTTTCTATTGTTTATGTCTTGTTTGCTCCTTTTCCGTTTGATCGGCTTTGCTCTAGATTTGTTTTGTAGTTTTGTATTTGTTTTCCTCTTTACTGCCGCTTCTTATGTATCTCATTTTGTTGACGCCTGCGATTTGACTTGTCGTCCCAAATCGTTTCCGAGCGCACCGGCGCAAGATCGATTCATTTGAATAATTTATGCATTCCGGCGGGGACCATCAATCTTTCTCCATAAAATCTTCATTTTTACCTCATTCTCATCTATCTCGTCTCCAGCGGAGCTGCTTCGGCTTCGTGGACCCAGCAATATTTTTTACGATCACCCTGCTCGTTTTTTTTTGCTTAACTACTTCCTTCCTTTTATCGCATCTCCACGGTTTGGCATCGATTTTGTGGTTTGTCGGTTAGCGTTAATTCGGATTGCCCTGCCTTTTTGAGTGCGAGAGTCTATCTTCTTTTCTAATTATCTTCTCTTTGTCGCGTTTGCGACCCAGAAAATTATGTCACTGTCACGCGCCTGTTAATTTGCAAAACGCATTTTCGCGTTCCAGATATAATTCTCACTACGCCCACATCGGGCGTTGCTTTGTGTGCGCCGCGTTGCACTCCGCTCCAAAGGAACATAAATCTCGTCCACCCCGGGGTGTTGTTTGCCCGGGCAAGTTTCCATATTAGCCACGCCGTCCCAGGGGCCGACTTGTCCCCACGAACCATGCACTGCCCCAGCCCCAGCCGGACGCGATCAGATCCGTCCATCTCTTCCGCCTTCGCGCGCCCTCACTTGGGACCGCCTTCCGTACTTTTATTACCCTGCTCCTGCTGCTGCTGCTGGGGGTCGCGATCCGCGATCGTGTTGCGGTTTATTTGACGAATTTGTGGTCCTTTTTTTGTTGAGCGTACCCAGCCAGTTAATCTGCTGGGTGGTCTGCATATTTTAGTGTTTGTTTTTTTTGTCACTTTATCTACTTTTGGTGCCGCCAACGAATTTATGTGCGTGGGTTGATGCAGAGACACATCCGTTTGGCCCACTTTTGAGTACCAAAAGAAATTAAGACAGATGAATTTGCTCTCTGTTGAGAGGTGGACGGTTTGTCAGAGTGATCTGACGATGACAGTTCGATGGCAGGTTCTCCTGCGATCGTTTCTTCGATAGGGGATAGGTTTAATGAGAGAACTACTGAAAATGGCAACTAATATTTATTTTCTTACTTTCTCGTTCTCTTCCAGGTACTTGAATCGCAGTCACACGTGCCAAGGGTTTAAATGCTTCTCCTGGTCCTCTCCAAACATCTCTTCCGCCATCCCGCTGTGTTGGCAAGCGTCAGTTATCAGGTATCAGCGTCACAATATAAGGAACCTCAGTCTGGTATATGATTGCTTGTGAATGTTTCGCGTTCGCGCTTGGCCTAATTTGAGACCGCCACGGTTCGTGTCGCCATTTTCGTGTCCTTTTTGCAGCCAGTTTTTGAACCCCGTTTTTCTTCTTTCTAAGGAACACAAACGCCTTGCACCCGTCAGCCAGCCGCTGCTGACCACTCCGATGCCGATGAAATCACTGATTTTATCGTATTTTTCTTTCGCCTGGCTGGGGCTGGCGGCTGGCGGATCACCTCAATGCCTAACCCTTATCGTCCCGCTCCCCAGACACCCACTTCAGGTCTCCCTTTGCCCAATGATGATGCTGTGGTGTTTTTTTTTTATGCAACACAAACACGAAACGAACGCGAAACGCGCAGAAAAATTTGGTTTTGATGACGGTGGTGGTAGTGGTTGTGCCGCGTGTGGTGGCCGCCACGACATTTGCAGGAGGAGCAAAGCAATAGAGACTGGGCTGGTGCTGCTGCTGCTGCTGCTGCATTTTAGCTGCAAGTTTCTTTGTTCTCCTCGTCTGTCTCGTCGTGTTGCCTCTTTTTTTACGCTCACTTCTTTTGCGTTTGCAACCGACAAACCCCGCAGGGGTTTATATCGTGTTTTTTTTTGTGCGGGTTAGTCCCGCCGCCGTCGCACTATTGCGCACCGGGACCCATCCGCGTCTTGGTGGGTTGTGGCCCCGTGAAGGTTGTGGTTCGGAGATTTTTGTGTGCGCTGCGTTTTGGTTGCCATTTTTTCTTCCTCTTAATGGTGGTGCAGTCGCCGCGTCACGCCGTGTTCCTCTTTGTGTTGCGCTAAGCGAGGAGAAGGCCTTGTTGCTGCTGCACCACCACCGACGACGACCGATGAGCTCCCCCCGTCGTGTTCGTCAAGACTGCAAATTGCATTTTGCTTGCCGCCACAACGAACCAACGACGACGACGACGACGATTGTGTATCGAAAACGATTATCATCCATCCCGTCGCCGTCGCCGCCACCGCCACCACATTTCCATCAACAGTTCCGCTTTGATCCGATGTATCTGAGGGGCCGGTGAACCACCATCATTCTGGGGCTGGGAGTGCAGCAGCGTTGTGGGCGTGAAGGGGCGCAGGGTGATTGTGTTTCTTTCCCCTCGTCAAAAGTAATTATTTCTTCTAAAAAGCCTTTTTTTTAGAAGACCACTACCATCGCGCGCCAGATATCTTGCCACGGAGATGGGTTTGGGGCCATCATCCTGCACGGGTGCGCTCTTGCTCCCTATTGTTTCGGTTGGACACGGACTTCATTATCATTAGACAACAAATTGACTGTCTGTAGAATGTTGCTTCCGTGAGCATATTAAAAGTAAATTAACCAGGGGTCCCTCGCTGTGCCCCCGGGACACAGAACCCGGTGGGAGGTTGAAGGCGATGAGTAAAACCCACCACGGCGCGAAGGTGGGTGTTGCCGTGAACCATAACCCCCTATCCGCTCTAGCCCGCGGGCACCTGGTGACCTTAATAACGCTTGGCCGCGCTTTATATGCTTCTATTTTTAGTGCACTTTTCGATGCACTTTGGGGATGATGAGTAACTCCCGCTGGTCTGGCGGTCTGATCTGGTTGTTGATAGAAAACGCTTTATGCGATGTTTGCTTAATGCTTTACTAGTTTAAGACGAGTTCAGGCTCGTCTTAAACAGCGAAAGATATATGGGGACGGTGAGGGTAATAAATCCTACGAACGGCCTCGAGAAGAAGAACGTTTGATTGAAAACATTCACTTCCTGCCTAAAATTTCGTGTCCCACTCAGAGAACACATGGGCACATTCATGCCACACCTGTCCCCGTCTTTTTCCCATCAATGCTCAAGCTTAAATCAATCCTTCGTTATCGGTAGCGGCTTGTTGTCCCCGTTTCGCCGGGTAGCTCATGGTACACCATAACCTGCTGGTCCCACCAAACTACGGAGCATCGTCTTCCCGATCGAAACGATTTGGATAATAATTGTCGACCAGATCGAAAGACCGAAACCGTCCTTCATAATCCTTGTTTTCGGAACGAACGTTTTGTAGCTCTTTTTTGTATTTTATTTCATTTTCTACCTCAAAGAAACGGACAAGTAATTATAGGGGGAAAAAAGTGACGTAAGAAAACATTCACAAAAAAGCAGCTTACGCGCCGCGCGCTGGCGTGAGTTAGACAACTTTAGGTGAGACTTGAGTCGGCCGCACATCGGGCAAAGTGCAACAACATCCAAGGCCCCCGGTCCGGTTGTTTGCGTCTCTGTCTCTGCCCTGCCACAACATACGCGCCTTACCATATGATTCGTGTGCTGTGGTGGTGGTAGTGCGCTTGCTGCGTTGCTCAATCGCTGCATTGCGCTGCACTGCGTGTGCGCGACTACTACCACTACCATTACTACTACTACTACTACTAGGGCCGCTGCTGCATTGCCAAGTCGTGCACTGCTGCGCGCGCGCGTTTAGTGGCGCAAGTGCATCGAACTTTGGTGTGCGCTCGCGACGACGACTGCGCAAGAGGGAGACGGCACCAGTTATGGGTGAGGAGAGCAGCCCCGTGCAAGACGGAAGACGGAAGTGTAGCGTCGTGAGGCGCGCGCTGATTCGCGAGATTCGTTTCCATGGTAACGTGTAACCTCTAAATGCACACACACACACAGGCACGCTCAATTTTTTACCCTTCAACTGCTCGCACAGCTCAGCTGTGCTGGAAAGGGACAGAGCGAGACGACGGCGGAAGGTTGCAAAATAGACGATTAAAGAGTTGGATAAAAAACATCGGCTGCCTGAATGATGAAAGAGAGGGGGAGCGAGAGTGTGTAATTCGAGGAGAGTGAGAAGCATGGCGTTGTCTCGCTCACTACCGTTTTTTCGTTCGTTCCCGATCATTCGTCCTGCGAAAGGGCTACGAAGAGGCCTCTCTCTCTTTCTCTTTCTGGCAGATTTCATATTACAATTCGCATCTTTTTTTCGCTCGCGAAGGAAGCAAAAATTAATAAACCTTTTTTTTTAGGCTGCCTTTAGACCTGTCCTCACAACATTCGAATGCACCGAATGCGCCAGTTGCTAGACAAACAGAAAAATGGGACCAGAAAGCAAAAGATATTGACCAGTGTCTCCAGTAGTTGAGGTATTTGAGCTTTGTTTTGAGCAACAAACTTGCCGTATCAGATACTACTCGCATCGGTCCGTCGAGAATAGAGGGCTCAATGATGTCACAGTGCGTCCCGCAAAGAGAGCCAAATGATGAGAGGCCAACACGTCAATTTGGTGCCCGGAAATCGACGATTGATTACCAGCTACCAGGACGGGTCCTCAATTGTGATTTTTCCTCCTTTATCTTGTGATTTCTGTGTGACGTTGTGACAAATTCAACCAAATCAGTAGTTAGTGTTTCCTCCCGTCGCTGCTAATCGTCAGCCACATGCGCTCGCCAGAGGCGAACCCACACAGAGAGCGCCACATGATTAATGGGGCTCCGTGGCGCAGCTCAGCTGTCAAAAGTACAATCATCAATGCGCGCAGGGCGACGAAAAAAAACAGAAGCCCCCCAAGAACAGAGCTTCATCGCCGCTGCCGCCAAGACACATCCCCTTCGTCCGGGTTCAGTTCGCTGCGGTCCAGTAGGTTTCTGCCAGTGTAGGGGAAAGAAAAAGGGGGCGCAAATGGGAAAAAAGAACTTTTGGTCCAAGCGAGATAAGGTCACGTAACCGTTCAGTTGAAGTTGAGGTTGAACTGCGGCCGGCTGGTGTGTTCTTAGTTTCTTCTTCGGCCAGCGTTTATGAATGACGTCCATTCAAGTGAAGCACACGACACGCGCGTATAAACACGGATTGGAAGACGAGTACGCCGCGTGGACGCGATAGCAAGTCTCTCTCGGGTACCTTTTGGGCACATAGGAGGCGAGCAAGAATTCTCCCACCGATTGTTAGTGTCCCACATGCGAGCCCCGCTTCAATTGTCCGGACGGGGGAAAGAGTGTCGGTGGCGCCAAGCGATAAGAACACGTGTGTTGTGTGCAACTACAAAAAATAAACATAACACTCCGAGATATGACACAGACGACGGCGAGACGTCCACAGTATCCCCCTTTTGCGCCATTTCCGCCGACCTACCGGGGATAACCTTAACAACCCGGATCGCGGGGACCAACAAGACGCAAGGCGATGTGTTTTAGCAAAAAACCGATCGAGAATCTTACGTTCCCACGCTATGTGGCCCTCTAGGTGGGGGGGGGGGGCCGACCGGCAGCATAGATAAGGTGTAGCCGCAGCAGCGCCAGCAATTATGTGCAAACACACGACGACGTCACCTGTAAAACGGTGTGTGGTGACTTTTCCTGGAAGTGGCGAGAGACCCACAAGAAGATATGAGAGTTTGTGTGAACCTGTTTTTTATCAGCCTTTGTCGGGGTCGGGCCACCAGTTCGTCAGTTCACATTCTTCACCAGGCACCTGGGCATGATAAGGTATCGAATCCGCTTCTGACAACATTCCCTTGGCGAACGTCTTTGATTCCTCCAAATGTACCAGAGGGAAGTGGATTGTGGTGGAAGAGTTCCGTGTTGAAACAGGGTCATTTCGTCATCATCGAATCGCCGCTGTCCATCAGGCAAAAGGGGTTCACTCCTATGCCGCTGACGTCATCAAAAGTCTTGACCGTTTTATTAATACTTCTTAAATTATGGGTTTTATCCACAAGAACCACATTAAAATGTTGCGTTTCAACCATCATTCGACATGATTTACGTGGCAGTATCTGTGTGTGTGAGTATGGACAACCTTAGCCCAACAAAAGATGCACGAAAGGTGCATGGCGATGCAGCCGATGGCCTCTCTGGGCTGGTGGAAACCAGAGAAACACTCTCACACACTGACAGACTGACTAATGGTTTTTCTTGCACACGTGTGTGTGTGTGTGGTTATGGTTCATGCACCGCGGGCCGATATGTGGAATGGATCTTGTGGCACCACCCCACCACACCACGCGGTCGTCACGTACGATTGATGGTGGCCTCCGGGTGGCCAACACCGTGCACCAGCACCGTGTCCGATTGCAGTTAGAATGCAGTTCGCCTCGATATTTAAGCACACGCAGCAGAGCAGCCCCGGGGCCAACTGTGCCGCTGCACACCCAACCGAATCGCGTCTTCCGTGGGTGTGTTGGCGAGAGGAAAATATAATGTACATATATTTTTGTATGAAAAACAAACTGCTGTGTGATGGTGGTGGTTTGGTCCGTGGTTTGTCCTTCGATGTTTTCCTTTAGCGGCAAGAATGATCACGGCGGCCGGCGGCACTCCTCTCGAGTCGATAGGATTGGCCATCGCCTTCAATAACTGTTTTTGGTGTACTTCTCGTTCCGCGAAAGACACAATTTGCCTTCCATTTTGTTAGACATTGATAGTTCGTGGAACCATCGAGCGAATCCCAGACAAGTTGGCCTTTGAATACCTAAAGCGTATAATCAAGAACGGCGAATGCGTTTCTATTCTTGTTGTACTTTTCCCGATTGGGTAGTTTTTTATGTGTGTTCTTCGTGGCAAACATAGAAAAGGGACCCTACATGATGTGACAGCATTCCTCCAGGTTGTGTCTGTGAAGTTTAAGAACAAGAACACAACATTTGTGGGTCTGATTCCCATACTTGGCTTACATTAATGTATTCATAGACTATACACTGATCTTCACATGCCAAAACACCTGTGACCGCTCTGTCTGTTGTTTTGACGTCTCTGGAACGAAAAGAGTCTGAAAGGGGCTGAGCCTTGCTCCGTTTTGACATTTGTTTAACGTTCGATAAAGGTCAGAGAAAATGATGAGCGATTGAATTTTAACAGTTAGCTGCATACGCGGCATCACATAGAATCACTAAAATAAATATTTAACGCTTAGCTGCTGTTTTGGGTAGTAATCTACTTCTTGGAAAAAAGGTCCCTATTCCTGAATGACTGCCACAAATCATGACCATGCTCTAATGATTTTCAACAACCGCCCCTCCCGAGGTGCTAAATAATCGATGTGTTTTCGTTGTTCATTTGATGTTGACTTCCATTCTCAAGACCGTGCTGTCCCCAACAAAACCTGCTGCATCGACCGACGGCTATGCATCACTACGTCACTTTCTCTACATCGAGGTGACGGAGAAGCAAATGGGCGTGAGGGGTTGTTGGTGTGTGTGCGCGCGCGCGCGCGATACAGTTCGTCGCGGTCTAACCCGATCACTAACTGCTGATGATCCCCACCGATGTTAGGAGGGTGCCGCCGCCACACTTCGGCGAAAAACCCGTAAGAAATCTCCGACGTGTATAAAGGTCCACCGACAAACCGCCACCGAAGCGGCACCACCAAAACCGGGCCGCGCCAGGAACTTTTGATGTCTGCCGACGACGGCGACCTCCACTGGGGGTCTCTCGGGGGGTGCGCTAGTTGGCGGCGATGGACGCAAGAAGAAGCAGTGTCTCTAAGCTAACCTGACCACACGCGGAGCAGCGGGGTCTGTCTCCGGTAGCAGCAGCAGCAGCATAACTTTTAACCTCGTGCTGCCTGCCCTCTGCCTCGCTGGTCTGGCAGGTTTCTCGTGATGGCCTGCCACAAACATACATCTATCGGTGGAGATGCGGCGGTCGTACCGTGGATTTAATTTGAGCTAATTAACTGGCATGTTAAACCCGCGCGCGATTGCTGGTCGTCGCCGGTCGGGGGAAACGTTTAAGCATTAATAAAGATACGTTATTATCCGATCCCTTTCATTATAGCTGATCTAGCATAAATGTTTTCTCCTTATCCAGAGAGAACATATTGGAGGTGTCGTGGGTTAGACAAGTATGAGAACATTGCAAAAGCCTTTCTTGATTTATCCCCAAACAAAGCAAGGAAGACATTGAAGAGGAAATTGGGCTCAACAATTTGGGTCAGACGTATCCGTGTTGCGCTCATCTTCCATTTCGGTTGCTTGTCTCTCTTTTATCCCTGTTTCATATCCCTGCCACTATAACAGTCACTTCGTACCACTAACCCGTAGGTCAACAAGTCCAAGGAACAAGGATTTCCAAGGAAATCCAATACGATATCTACTACAAACGTTCCAATGGTCTATGAAGATTATAACGAATAGACAATCGTTGGCAATCTTTTAACTTATGGAGTGTAGTGATCGTTCTAAGTTTAGTATATTGTCACATACCGACACCTAAATTCCTTTTAAACACGTTGCAGGTTTGGGTCTGCTGTCAACGAACACGTGGCATTGAGTTTAACAACTTTCTTATGGATAAACCTAGATTTTGGATGTCACCTTTCGAAAGGTTCTAGATGTTCATATTCAAGCTTTGGGCTATTGTTTTTTTATTTGCTGTCTCAGTGTAGGTTCAAGAGCCCATCGTGTGGGCGCGTTTGTCAGCGCAGGTGTCAGTTGAGAACCGGTGTCTCTGGCTTCTTCCTAGTAGACATGGATTCTGATGCAATCAAGTGGAAGGATCTCCGGGATTGTGGTCGGTAATCTGTTTGGCAATGGTGGACCATAGTGGTTCTAGCGCCGCGATGTTGCCGATGAACTCTCCCAGTTCTTGCAGTGCTTGCTTGCTGCTGGTTTATTCCCTTCTGCCCTTGTCTCTCGCTAGTTCTCTACTGCTCCCTGCTGGTCACTTACGCGTGTGTTCTTCACCCTCTATACGGTTAGGTAGTTAAGTAATGAACGCTTCCGGGGGAACGATTACTTAATTACGGGCCCCGCCGGGGGCTGTTTTCTTTCCGCGTGGGGTCGCCCATATCCTGGCCGCTTTGCATGTGTTTCACTTCCGTTGCTCGCGCCAAGTACTGCCCCTCTAGCAGAGCGGTGTGGTGCGCCACTTGTCGGGTTGCCTTCTTCGGTCAATTTTCATTGGACAACTACGACTTCGGGCTGGGGAGGAAGCATTGGCTCATAAATTTCTTAATGTCAGCCTTTTTTCATAATTACAATTTAGAACCTTTTTTGCCCTTTCGCCGTTCAAACCTTCGGGAGGGGAAAATGTAGAAAACGTCTCTAGCATATTATTGTGCCGCGCGACCTTACCGAGGGTAGAATGGAGTAGAAACGCAAACACAGTTCTCTCGCTCTCGCTTTTGGCACGTAATAGAAGGGTTCGCGAGCCAACGTCGATTGTCTACCGCGTTGTACGACGCGCGCCTCCACGTTTGTGGAAACCGCAGACGAGGGCAGCAGAGACCAGTGAAGGAAAAGGAGTACCGCGGCGAAGAACCGAACGCGGGTGGGTGACGTCCGAAACCGGAAGCCACCAATTAATGAATGGC
The DNA here is from genome assembly GCF_943734635.1 of Anopheles cruzii. Taxonomy (NCBI): domain Eukaryota; kingdom Metazoa; phylum Arthropoda; class Insecta; order Diptera; family Culicidae; genus Anopheles; species Anopheles cruzii. The sequence continues at coordinate 18,496,827 of NC_069144.1, forward strand.
TGCTCTGTATAATTTATACACCACTCGTTCTCTCTCTGTCTCTCTCTCTTTCGGCACGGCGTTCCTTCGGGTTTCGGGCCGCGTGGGCTCCAACAACAAAAAAACTACCAAGGCACTATATAGAACCTTTTAAAGCTAAAAGCTTTACCACTCGCGCGCCCACACGTCACCGGAACGATCTTTTTTAGCAATAATAGAAAAAATGGGCATTTGCCATTTCATACCTCGCACACCTGTGCTTCCAGAATGGCGGAGGTCTCTCTCTCTCTCGCGTAGCCGGAACCGGAAGGAGGGCTCACGTGTGACACACAACTTGTGCGCGCCCCCCAACGCTGGATGATGTTGCTCCCGTTCCCGAACACATATTCCCAAAGGTGGGTGGTGTGGCAACATCGGTCCACACCGCAATCCACCCTCTCCAACCCAGTAATGTTTTGTGCGTTCTTTCTCCGGTCGTGTTTAATTCATCAACCATTTATGATGTTAAACAATGTCCATTAGTATTCATTTTTGTTGCTGCTGCCGCTGCGGACCAAGCAGCGGACGGTGACTCTCTCTGCCTCTCTTGGGGTACGCTGCCTGTTTTAGCGTCCTTGTGATTTTGTTTTATTTATTTCAAAAGAGTTGGTTCATTGTCGAAGGATTTGTTTTAAAAGAGAGGAAATAATGAGAAGCAATAGGAAAGATCGTAATAATCGCATTGCGTATTTTGTAGGCTGATTAGTTTTTATAAGTTTTTTCTATCAGCAATTACTATTATTTTATCATAATGCTTTCCTATGTCTACCTATTATTGAATGAATGGTCCCTTTTCTTTGTAAGCCGATTACTTAAGCACGGATCGTCCGATTGGAGCGATTTTTGGTTTGTTTTTTTTCGGCTCCTTCCAATGAACAAGAATGCATTCAAAAATATGAAAAATTGAAAATAGAACTATGCTCTAGTTCTAACATGACTACAGTTATCAAAACGTAAAATAATGCAATACGATATCAAAAAAAAAAAAGGGTTACTTAAAAATACGTAACTACTGGCATTTGTGTCACCATTCATGATTCCTTAACCCATTCGCTTCCAATCGCATTCCGTTTGACGGCTATTTCGGCCCCTTTTGGGCGAATGCGTGATTTTATTGAAAATATTTCCCCGTTTCGCGGCGGCGACAGGAACACACCACAAATCGATTCATAGAGCCCCGTTGGCCTCCGGGTCTAGAGGCACGCTGGAAGGAATTCCAGCCGCGGGCGGGATAATTTCGGCCTCACCCATTCGGCCAGAGACAGAGAAGAAAAGAAAAATGTAAATCTCCGAACCACCCAGACCGAGTTGCCGCGATTCTTCCGCGTGTTTGACTCACGCAGACGAAACCTGTCGGGTGAGTTCGCGAAACAAGGATTCGCAAACAGGAAACGGGCAAAAGGAAACGGGCTAACGGACACGCGGACCACGGCTCCAAGCGGTGTGTCTCCCAGCTCCTCCCAACGGGTGGCGCAGCAACCCAAATTTCTGCAAACCCCCTCGGTGGTGGCTCCCTTCGCGGCCCTGACCATCGTGTGCGCGCGCGCGCGCGCCTTCTCCCGGTCATTGGACCGAAAACCAAGGTCACACTCATTGGTGTGGAGATGTTGTCGGCCTGCATGAGGTGGGGGGCGGCCACATTTCTTTGGAGCTCCTTCTCCGTTCGTCCGTTGGAAAATCGGTTTTATTTTGCGCTCCTTTCTTTTCGGCGGATACTCCTTCGGCTACCTTGAGGTGTGCTATGTTCGGTGCTTTGGTGTGCGAGGGTTCCGGCGCGCGCACATCCTTGGCCCAAGAAAAGGCACAAGGCCTGGGACACACAAACCGCTCTGGCGACGACTTTACGCGGTTCTGCGGTTTGTTGTGTCCCTCGTTCGCCTTTGGCGGCGGCGGCGGCGGGTTTTCTCTTCTGTTTCTCCATTTTTTGGCTTTCTTCTCTTCGATCCTCTCACTCACAGCGGGGCTCTGTGTGTTCTTTTTTCTCTTTCTTTCATCCTTTTTCTCTCCCTGTTTCGCTGATCGACCTTGTTCTTGAGGTTCGCGCCGGTTTTTGCTTCGTTTGTCGCTTCGTTTGCATCATCTTATGTTTCGCGTATTGGCCCGCTCTTCTGTCTTGCTTACTTTGTTTCTTTTTTCTCAGGTGTTCAGGTGTTTTCTTTTTTCTCCCCCTTTGCACTTTCTTCTCTCTTTCGTGCTCCGTCTGCGCTGTGTCCGTTTTGATTCGCCCGGTTTAGTGCGCTTCACATGTGATGATCGCTTTCATGTGTGTTCTAATCGTTTGGTCACATCATCGAGTCTACTTCTTCTTCTGCGCTCTAAGGTTCCGCTCCTCTTTCTTTTGGCCTTTTTTTGCTATTTTGCGCCAGGAATTTTTCGAGTTTTTGAAGAGTGTTTCTTTTCGTTTTATTTGTCTTGTTCTAATCGTCTAGAGTAAGCCAACGCGCGCTCCATCACTATCGGGCGGCTTTAGCCGTTTTATGCCGTCTGTTTCCGAATTCCGTTCGAACCGTCCCGTTTGGGGTTGGGAGGAAATATTTTACTGTCTGTTATGTTCGTCCCACTGATCAATCGTTAACGGTTCTGAAAAGGTTAAAAGTCTTTTCGGCTAGTTTGCTCCTTTCCGATACTGAGACTTTCTGTGTCCGGTCTTGGACGCTCTTGGAGACGATCTGGGATAGTATTTTGTGGCTGACACTGTTGCTGGTGGGATCATCTTTCTGGGGATGAATTAATGTTCAAACTGCCTAAGCTGCAACAGATAACTAATCCTGGTGTAATATCTCGCACGGTACCGGCAAGCGTTACCGTTAGGAATTTGGTTTAATTACACAAACGCTACGTCGCGAATATCGTCCCTAGCATCATCGAGTCGTTGGACTATATCCAGTGTAAAACTCCCACCCTCCTGCGCCGCCTTGTCGTCAAAACGATCAATCAATGGAAGGCGACCGAAAACTCTGTCCGAAACCCACTTCAATCCCCACGTGGTGGGTTGCTCTGTGTAGCTTGGCAAAGCAAAGGCATGGTTACCCTTAAATGTTCCCGACACCCAGCCAATGCTCCCCTCGGGTTCCAATGGGATCCGCCCAAGGGAGAGGCCCACCGAAGGGGAGAGCGGGAGAACGGGGGAGGGTATGTTTTTAATGGTCACGCATAAAATTAATTAAATTCATTTCACCATAAACTCTCCTGCGCCGCGCACATACACACAACCTGTGTGTCGTCCCGGCTTCCCTCGGATGGTGGAGGAACCAGGTGGGTGGAAGAAGATCCAAACCTCACCACCACCGCACAACCTTTTTATCGCGCGCGTTGTGCGATGTTATGCGGGAGCATAATGTAATCCCGGTGGTAGTCCCGTGCGTAATATGCTCGGGAATGCGGGTTCGTGTTCCCATCGTCCCATCAGCCTACTGAGCGCTCTGGGCTGTGTGTGACTGAGCGTGATAGGAACACGGAATACCGACGCATCGAATGCTGCTCTGCTTTTGGGTTGTGGTGTACAAACAACCACCACCACCACAGGACCATATTAATATTAATTTGTCGCTCCGCGTCGTTTTTCCGAATCACTGCGCGGCACTGCCCAAGCTGAAGGGCTGAAGGGCGTTGCCTCGATTGAGTGATTTAGTGATCGCAGCCCGGCCGCTCTCTCCAAGATCAATCATCTGGGTTTTTAGTAGCGGGCAGATCGGGCCCGGGAGCAGCATAATAAATTCAAATCAAGCCGATCGTGTTTGTTGTGCGTGTAATTCGTTCTGCTGCTGCTTAATTGCTGCGATCAAACTGACACGCTTTTGTTTGCGTTCGAATCGGGTCGCCATCGAAGGGAGCCGGTTTCTCGGTTAGCAGCGCACCTCGATGATACTTTTTCGAGTCTTCTGACGTACACTTTTCCTAGACTAGAATCTCCTAGAGGCATGTGTTGAATTTTAAACGAAAACAATCATATTTTGAAATGTGCAGCTTCTCAGCCACAAAAAGAGGCACCATGTCGAATATATTGGGTTGTTCAATCAGTTTTGCGCTTTGATGAGATATGGTGATATGGATATGGACGCTTTGATGAGATACACTTGAACATTCCATACCTGAAGTGAGAAACTGGAAGGGCTTCGAAATACGCTCCAACAGCTGTTGATGACCATTTCATCATTTGATAAAAACCGCTTTCCACGCATGGAAACAGATGGAAGTTACTAGGGGCCATTGTCAAAACGGTCTTGTGACTCGCTGCATTCGCCTGAAGAAAAATATTTGTTTCTTCTGTAAATCGGGTAATAAATTTTGTTTTAAGGCCTTCAAAAACTAAAAATTTAATAACTGCACGATATTTGATTTTTTGCATTTTAAAAAAATACTGTGACATGTCGATACTTAATGGCTTGTAAACAAAAAATGAATTGACAGATTTAAACGAAACTTCCCATACGTTCATATGACGGGTGTACCAGTACAAAAAAACTGGCTCGTAGCAGCGCTCTCTGTTATTGAACCGCAAAGCCTATTGAACAGCCTGGTATAATCGCTTTGCACAGAGTGTGATAAGCAGGCTCTGGAAGGAGCACTCGACAGGGCTGCTTAGCAACGATTAGTGTCGTCCGTCAATGCGTCACACAAGAGATATGACTCATCATGATGATATGACTATGTCGGTTGCTGCAAAAACGTTGAAGTTTAAGAAGGCCAAAAAAAGGTGGCCTCGTCGGCCCAAAGTGGTGGGCCCAAAGTGGTGGGCCCAAAGTGGTGGGCCCTTCGAGTGGGCATGTAATCGCGTGTGTATAGCGCACTCCTCCCAGTCACGGCGTTGATGCTAATTATGTGAAGCGAACGATGATGATGCTGTATGAAATGTGACGATAATAACAGCCGCCGACCCCGCCGGGGTGATGGTGTACTTTTTTTTCTCCCGAGGGCTCGAAGGGGGAGCTCTCGCAGGAATTGCAATGGAGAGAAGAAAATTGAAATAGAAAGATAAGTTCCGCGCCCCGGCCCCGGGGTCCGGACCGGCGAGCGCGGATAAGTAGTAATGAACTTTTACAAATCATCGTTGAACCCTCTTCTCTTGAATTCGTTGCGGGCCGCTCACGGTAATCCTCCTGCCGGATGATAAATGGTCCTTAAGCGTCGCCCACCACCACCACCACCAGTAATGGGTTTGCTTTCGACCGGTGGGAGATATTACTTCACAGCCATCCGGTCGATCCGTGTCTGAAGCCTTGGGTGAAGATTTGGGTGTACTTTCCATCGGGCCCATCGTCCAATGCCCTCAAATATCTCGTACCACCCGGCTACCGGTGCAGAGGGATGTGCCAGAATACTTGGACCAACTACTGCGCTCCACTACGGAGCGCGGAGCAGCACGCAGCAACACACACCTTCTATCGTCGGTCGGTCGGAATTCTTTTCCCAAAACCCAAATTACATTACAATTGATTGATGGTCCCGCCTGCGGTACAACGCGTCGCACCCGGACCCCGGTGTAAGCGGATCGACGGAAATTCCGATACTAATACTATTCAGGGTTTCAGGGGATGCAGACGACCATCTAGGAGATGAAGGTGTCCTGTACCACCAATAGTCTCGTCCGTTGGTTGTGGAAGCTGTGTGGTCTTTCGAAACATGAATTCCTGCTTTTCCGCTCCAAGATCAAGGTGTCTCCCTAGGAAAGGCGGCAAGAACTACTGCCGGGGGTACACCGGAGGACGGCGGGCAAGAATGAAGAAATTCCTCCGAAAGCATTTCCGAATTGTTGGCTAACTATCCATCGGCTCGGTGAAGCGTGCGCTGGTGGCACTGCCTGTTGTCCGGATGGGGCGGACCTTAGAAGCAAAACTTTGTGGTGACGCTGTATGCGCCTTCGTCTACGAACTTGCGGCACCCGGAAGCGGGCTCTCGGTATCGTTTCTGGAGTCTGGGATCGAGCAAACAGAGCTCGGACTGGGATACGTACGTTGGTCAGTACACGACGCAGAACGGAATGTCGGGGTTTCATCAGCGTCTTGGTCCGTTAGACGAGAAAATTCCAACAAACTAACAACATTTGCACCTTCATAGTCAGGGTGTACCTCCGCGATATCTGTTTCCTGTGACCAGAGAGACCAACGTGTGTTTTGAGGGAACGCGCCGTAGAACGAATTCAAAGAACGGAACTGAAACTGCAAATTAGGACGCTCCGGTCGGGTTTAAGAACGTCTGCGTGTCCGTGTCCTGATAACTACTGTCTCGGGTTGGGCAAGTCGACTAGTAGTTCGGTGGCGGCCCTCTATGTCTCCACGAGAAACCGCAATGTCTGGAATGTGTGCAGAACTAACATCGCGGATCCATCGTGCAGGATACACAGCGAGAGACAGAGAGAGACCGCGAAGAGACAGATAGGGAAAGGATGAAAGGCATCAGTTCCTCAGAAGACCTCTTGACCAGATCGCCCGCCAGGATGTTGTTGGCGGACAGAGTTCCACACAGACCAGCGAGTTCTTCGTGCCGGAAGCACGGAGTTCCAAGAAGTAACGCAACTACCACAAACAGACAGACAGAGAGAGAGTGATATGGGAAGTTATGTTGTCCTCTTTCGGGGTTTCCACCGTCGGACGGGCAACCCTCGCCGTCGCCGTCGTCGTCGTCATGCGCATAAGCATTGGGTACTTTCGCGCTCTGTTAGCGAGCGGAACGGGTAGCGGCGGCGGCGGCGGTCACGTAGAGCAGTGTAGAAGCCCGGAGACGAGGCTGATATGTCGGCATGTTCATGAATAAAACATTGCCGAGCAGCAGCGAGAGCACTCCCAGTCCTACCAGCCCACCCCCCGGACGTCAACAACCACTGCCCTTCGCGGGCGGCCAGTCTTTGCTCTTTGGTATGTTTTTGGAAGAATTTGGTTTACTTCCTCCCCGGCGAAACCCGGTGGAATCTCTCGCGGGCGCGGGTCTCGCAATCACGTGACTCTTCTGGGAGCTGCTGTGGGGCTTCCGATTTTCCAACGGGGGGCTTAGAAGTAACCACCGCAGGCTCGCGTCCCAGGAATGGGGTGTCTACAGCACGACGCTTCCTAAAGGTAGAGTCCGTTCGGTAATCCATCGGCCGCCGTTCCTTGAATCATCATCCATTCCGCGCCCGCGTTCGTAGGGGCCCGTGAGGGAGCAGGTGTGGTGGAACGCCGGCGGGGCCAGGTATGCATGATAATGAACTTCATGCTCTCCCCGGCTCCTTCCCTCCAAAAACCGTTCTTCTTCTTCGCCCGGAAAAAGCGCGGAAGGTAGAGCGGAACTGAAGATCTGAGGGAGCTCGCCCCATGAAGACCGTACTGTGAATAATGCAGCGTGGTTTTGTGGGACAGGGCGGTGGCCCGGGTCCGGGTGCTGCTGCTCGGGTCGTGGAGGAAGAGTTTAAAAGCGAAATTGATTTCTGGAGGAGAGTCAGCCAGTCAGCCCTCTCGCGATTGGTGTCGGTGGTCGTCCATTGCTTGGCCGGCGGCGGCGAAGAAGTCGGTGGAGGAACCGCACGAGAGAAACCTGTTTCTGGTGGAAGGCTTTTTTTTTTACTGGACGTTCTGTCTCTTTCTCTCTCTGTCTCTCCATTCCGTTCGTTCGCCCGACCGCCCACTGTCGAACGTCTTTTGGTCGAGATCGAGGGACGCGCGACCATCCGCGTCCGATGGGATCAGGTCAGGTTCTCTCAGGTCTGCGGTTGTGTTACAAAACACGCGGCTCACGCGCGGTGATCCTCTCGGCGGGGTGGTGGTGGAGAGGGCAAACAGGCACAAAACTATACCACTAGCCTTCTCTCTCGCGGAGGTCAACGGACGACTAAATATATGGGACGACGGATTGTTGTGGGGGCAGCGAGCCGGTGTTGTAGAACCGGTACGGTGCACTCAGGCAGGTCTCCCTCCGGTCCAGACGAGAAACGGGGCCGCCGCCGCAGCCGCCGCCGCGCACTGCTGCGTTCGACCTCTGGGAGTGGAGCTGAATGAATCGCGCGCGCTCCGCCCGGGGAAACCGGATCTTTTTTCTTGCGCTTCTCTCCCACAATCCCACACACACACATATCGGAGACACTACCACTACTCGCGGTGCTGCTGTTTGGGGCACGACGAAAAGACGTCCGCCAAATTGTTTGAGGCGCGGGGTAAATTGCAAGGTTGTGACCACGGCCGGTGATGCGCATCCTTTCTGAGTTGTTGTGCGGCTACTCTAGCTATTCTTCGATTACGTTCCCACGTTACTCAAGAAGGCGCACTGCCCTAGTGACTTGCCACATTGGGAAGAGGCTCCAGGACTCAGGATGCTCGCTACTCCAGCACAAGAAGCCCTGTCAGCTGCGGTTTTACATACATTGTTATTGTGTACGACCTCGATGTTCCTCAGTTACGCGAACTTGGCTAGACTACATTATTTTTACGTCCTGTGCAAGAAGACGTAGCGCGTATTTGTTGTATGTAGCAGTTGTACATTTTATAGCTGGCATCTTAGCTAAGCCTGGTCTAGACATAAACTTATTATATTCTCTTTCTTCTTGTCAAACAGTTCCTTCATGTACATTCTGTACCCTAATTCGAAAAAGTTTTGACGAAAAAGTTTGACGGTTCATTTCTAAGAATTACAACACCTTAAGCCGGACTACACGTTTTCGTATGAATCTCACTACGAACCTGTAATGTTGAATGTAATGTCAAATCTTCTCGAAGAACATCTGTTTGACATTTATTTTTTCAAACAATTGTTTGTCATTTTTTCTTCGTTCTCTCGATTATTCAGTATCGTGGCAACGACGTTAAATAGGGTTTTCAGAGTTTTTTGGGGTGTTGGGATTACTCCGTTACATTGTGGAACCAAATTGGCAGGGGTTCTGTGGGGTCTGTGGGTTCTGCGAGTTATCTAAGTCACTGTGCTTAAATTCCATGGACTATGGTTGTCTATCGAATATAGGGTTCAGTCTGAGGATTCCCAAAATACCTTAGTGTCCTGCGATGCACCAGAATGTATGTTTTTTCTTCGGCTACCCATTATCTCAATGATTTGAACCATATGTCTTTAGGACACTGGTTGGCGGAGTCGGCTAAAAATTGCGCTACAACGTTGGTTTCTATGGAAACCGTCTGCAGCGGCTTGCCAGGAGGCCTTGGTCGGCTATGGCTATGGTTTATCAAATGATATTCGTTTGAAGGTTAGGTCGCTGCAAACATAACCTCAAAATTGTACTAAACTGCGGCCTCGTTTCCCATTTTTCCCACGATGGCACTTATTAGCAAGTGTGAATTGCTTAATACCTAAATAAACGCGTCAGTGTCTAAACTATTCTCCTTCTGCTCCTTATTTTAGGTTCCACGAGCACCAGAACCCGGCGGGAATCGCTCCGATATTAGCACACACCAACCGTGAAAGCGAAACAAACGAAAGGACCTATCAGTACCATGGCCTCCTGAGCCCAGGACGACACACGGTCGAAGACGACACGGGGAGGGATGCTTCCGGTACTGTTGGCGGTCCACGCGAGGAGCTAGCGGATCACACTCTCGAGCGAGGAGCGAGCGCTTGCGGAGCATATCAGAGCGAACCCAATGCAGCAACCACAGGGCAGGACGACAGCACAGGAGAACAGCCGACGCCGACGTAGACGCCGAAGACGCCGACAGGCCGGACCGACGGCGGCAGCAGCAGCAGGAGCGGTCGTCGCCACCGCCACCAGGAAGAAGGGCCCACAGTAGTAGTAGTGCGCCGGAATCGGAATCGACCAGACGCCGCGAGTAGTAGCGCGAAATAAGGAGGCGTTTGAGAGCAGCAGGAAGAGACGAAGGAAGAGAGGAGACCAGCGGTAGGAGGAGGGCGGGGAACTAAGCGATGGCCCCGCACACGCAGACGGGCAGCATTACGATAAAGCAACCGTTTCCAGCGCACAACCACCACCACCAGTGGCCATGGAATAGTGGAACCGGTGGCGGAGGAGGCAGTGTTGGTGGAACGACGGCAGGGGCCACTACTAGTACTGGCCCCCCTGGTGGCAACACCCCGAACGGCGTCGGAATGACTGGCGGTCAAGGAGAAACCCTAACGGAGCAGGAATCCAGGAGCAGTTCCGGAGCCGCCGCCGGAGAGGGAGGAGGAGGTGGCGCATCCCAGTCAGCTTTGGTGTCTGGAGGCAGCAGCAATGGCACCGTGAGTCCCTCGAACAAACTGAAGCGGCTGCAAGTGCCGACAGGAGTGAGCGGCAAGGCCGTAGCGACAACAACAGTGACGGCGGCGAGCAGCTCGCCACCACCAACAGCAACACCACCAGCCACCCCAACCACAAACGGTGTTCAGATGGACGGAACTGGCAAAAGCAATAGTAGTAACAGCAACAGTAGTAGCAATCATCACAATAGCAATAGCAGCAGCAGAAGTGGCCAAGAAGGAGGTTGCAACGGCAACGTCGGTGCGAAGCGATCTCGACCGAACGAACAGCCAGCGGTAGTGCCGCCCCGGATCGCCTCTAAGTCGGTCGGAACGAACACGACGGCAGCGGCGGCGGTACGGAACGGCACCGGAGGCAGCGGCCCGCCCGCGCTGGTTGCCGTGGGTAGCAGCAAACCCGGGTCCGTATCATCGGCTGTCACCAATCAAAACAACAACAGTGGAGGCGGCTCGCAGAAGAAACTGACACAGATGGCCCTCGTGACGGCGGCGGCGTCTCCGACGGTGTCAGCCGCCGCAGCCGCCGAGCTGGCGGCGGCCAAAACGAATGGCAACAAGATTACGGGCTACTTCAAGTCGCAGATGAAGTCAACGAATGCGTTCAACACGCTCAAGCGCAGCATCAAAACGGTCGCCGGGCGTGCAATCACGATGCAGCAGCGCCGGCAACAGCACCACCAGCTGGCGGCCGCTTCCGGCGCTGTCGTGGTTGAGCCCGCCGGTGAAGGAGAGCCGCCCGGTAGTGGTGGCGGCAGCAGCAGCACTACGACTGAGCTGCTGACCACGACCACCACCACCATGACGACGGCGGAACTGCGTACCGGGACCGGAACCACGGCGACGGCCGTCCTGCAGCAGAAAAGCATCATCAAGACCTCGGCCTCGGCTCGGACTTCGGCCAGTCCGCCACTACTGCCGGCGGCGGCTGCTGTTAGTGGTGGCAGCACCAACAACCTCCCCAACAACAACAACAGCACCGCCGGTCTGGCAGCACCTCCACCGGTGGCGGCTCCATTTTGTGGGGCCGATTTAGAAAAGTATCTCAAGCTGTTCCAGCAACAACAGCAGCAGTTACTGCTGAAGAACTCTCCAACGGCGGCTGCTGGCAGCAGCACCACCACCACCACAACCGCAACCCTAGAGGCGGTGGCCGTGGCTACGCTGGCCGCCGCAGCAGCCGCCACGTCAGCGGGGGCAGCCGCCAACAACGCAGCCACCCCGGCTCCAACATCGAAGAAAGTCGAACGCAAAACGGCCCGTATTGCGCCGACCGTGTCGGCAACCCGGAAGATAAGCCACGCGGTACAGGGTGGCCTCGGTGTTGGTGGGGCAGCGGCGCCAGGCGGGGCCGGTCAACCGAAGAAGCCGGTTACCATTGCGCCGCGCACGGCAAACACTGGCGGCGGCGATGGGTCGAAGAGTGTGGGCGGCTTGGCCACGACCACGTCGTCCTCCTCGTTGGTGGCCGCCACCAGTTCCACCACCAGCTACCATTACCATCAGCAGCAACAGCAAACTGCCAACAACACGTCGAAGGTGGCCATCGATCCGCTGTCATCAGCAGCATCATCGCAGCAGCCGCCGGCATCGACCGTACTCCTCACTGCCATTCGGTTGCCAACGGCAACGCCGCCGGGCGGAGCAGCAGCGGCAAGTAGCACCGGAAGTTCCGTGGTAGCACCGCCACCACCGAACGCGACACCACAGTATAAACCGATCGCCCCACAACCACCGGCCGGGAATTCCGGGAGCGCCTTGACAATGATGTCGTCGTCGGCGAACGTCACGAAAGGAGTGAACCCTCCCGCAGCCGCCGTCTTTCAGTTTCAGCCGTCGTCCTCATCGATGACGTCGGTGGCTGGACCGCCGCCGCCCGTTCCAGTGAGTGCGGCTGGCACGATGGTTCCACTACCGAACCTGGTACAGATCTCCAATCTACTTCCGCTGGCAGCCGCTCAACAGCATCAGCAGCAGCAGCAGCAGGCGCTGAAACTGAGCACCACCAACGGTGGTGGCACTACAATGGCCGCCGTCAACTTGGCCCACCACCACCACCAGCACCAACAACAACAACAGACGTCATCGATGGCGGCCGCTTTCGCCGCCTCGGCCAATGCAGCCGCTACGCCGCAGCTCATCATGAACGCTACCATCATCAAGATCCACCAGATACAGCAACAGCAGCAGCAGCAACAACAACAGCAAGCTGCGGCAGCTGCCGCAGCCGCCCAGCACCAAGCGATGGCTGCTGCCTCTTCTTTGGCGAATGGCGGCGGCGTCGGAAGTCACCATCAGCAACAGCAGCACCATCATCATCACCACCACCACCACCAACAGCAGCAGCAGCAGCAGCAGCATCATCATCAGCATCATCAGCAAAGTTTCACGATGGAGGCGGCGGCCATGAACATGAACTTTAGTGGCATGTTCGCCAAACCGACCACCACGGTCGTGCCGTACTCGGCGGCTGCTCCGGTGACGACGGCCGTTACGAAGGCCATCCCGTCGGCGGCTGCCATGCAGTCGGCCGCAGCGGCCCTCTATTCACCCCAGGCGTTCGCGGCCGCCCCACAGCAGCTACTGATGACACCGACCGGGGGCATCTTCGTGAATGCGGCCGCCATCCCGACGATGTTTAGCTCGGCGCAGCTGACGGCGGCCCTGACGCAGGCGACGGCCACCGCCAACATTCCGGCGCTACACCCACTGCAGCCGGCAGGTGGCGGAGGGCACCATCAGACGGCGACCGGCGGGGGACAGTTACCAAATATTACAGCTATCATCCAACAGAATGCCGCGGCCGCAGCCGCTGCAGCTGTCGCTCAGCAGCAACAACAGCAACAGCACCACCACCATCATCAACAACAACAACAACAGCACCATCATCATCTGCATCAACATGCGCAGCAACAACAGCATCACTCACTTTTGGCCAACATTTCTCCGGCGATGCTCAGCAGCCTGCAGTCGCAGGTAGCGGCCGTTTCGGCCGGGATGACGACGGCGTCGGCGGCGACGGGTAAACTGGGCGTCGTCCAGACACTGGCGGGCAGTGCCCCGGCAGCCACCGCGCAGTTCGTACCGATCTCGTCGGCCCTCTATGCCGCCGCCGCCGCAGCAGCAGCCGCAGCCCAAGGAGCCGCCATTCAACCGCCGACGATCCTATCTTCCGGCCTCGGGACCATGCCGTCCAGTGTGCAGGCGGCAGTGCCCTCTGCACCGTTGCATCATCATCAGCAGCAGCACCACACCATCGTAACGGCGCCCGGCCCGGGCGCCCTTTCTCCGCCGCCGCTCGTCGCCACCGTTCCCACGTTTTCGACCACCAACAAGCCGATCATGAACGCGCTACCGGGACCGAAGATGACACCTACGACGACGACGACGGCGGCCACCATGTTGCTCCCGAACGAACCACCGGGGTTGGTGCCGGTGCAGCCGCTACAGCTCACGGCGAAGATCGGGGCCGGAACCACTACCAACAACCCCAGCACCACCACCACCATGCCAAAGTTGGTCCGGAGCTCGTCGGTTGCGATGCGATCGGGCTTAGGTGGCGCCGTGACAGCGACCCAGAAGACTGGCAGTGGCCGCAGTAATGGTTCCACGCAAACCACTCCGGTGGCACCGCCGCCGGCATCATCCGGTTTGTTGCTGGGCGTTTCCGGGGGTCCGACGATGGACACACAGCACACCAGCATCGGCAGCAGCAAATCGCCACCGGCGCTTAACCCACTGACACTCGACTGTGGCAGCAGCAACGACAGCGGGATCGTGGCCAACTCGAGCGACAGTGAGGACAAGTCGCTCACGATCGACCTGTGCTCGCCGGGCTCACCGGACTCCGGCTCGCCGCCATCGGTGGTGGCGAAGAAGACGCACCACCACCACCACCGACACCACCATCACCATCACCGGATGCACGGTCTCAAGGACGATGATTCGCCGCTGGCTTCCGATTCCCAATCGCCGCCACCACTATCGTCGTCGTCGTCGTCGGACGACTCCGAGGATCAGCTCGGCGAAAGGGCACCGATCGGCGGGACGACCACCGCCGTTGTAGCACCGGCGGTGGTGCCCGTGTCTCCGTTCCCACCGCCCCTCCGGCTGCTGTCCGACGTGGCGGTGGCTGCGGCCGAAGCCGAAGCCGCGTTCCATCAGCGGCTACCACCGGTGGTTGCGCTTCCGACGACCGTTTTGTCGCTGGCCACCACCACGGCCGCCGCCACTTGTCAAAAGTCGCCGAAGAGCACCGTCCTAGAGCTGATCCGACGGAAGCATCCGCCGCTACCGCTGATGGACGTCGATCAGCAGCCGGGCGAGCCAATGTCCGTCGGATCATCGGCGACCAGCGATCTGCAGGAGGACTACGGCTCGTCCCAGAGCCCGTCGGATGGTGGTGGTGATGGGCAGCAGGATGCCGCATCCTCGCAGCAATCGGGCCCATCGATTGCGGCGTCGCCGCTGTCACTCGTGGCTCCGAGCATCGACACGGATCTGCTGTCCCCGCTCGCACCGGAAGCGACGTGCGCCCGGAGTCCGATCCTGTCGCAGCCGAAAACGATCCGCTTCCCGGTGCCGTCCGGGACCGCACCGCATCACCATTTCGGGCGCAAGGGCTTCCGGCGGTCCGGTGACGGGCGGCTGTACGGGGCCTGTTACTGGCGCGATTGCGACAGCAAGTTCGACAGTGCGTCCGAGCTGGTCGATCACCTGGCGGCGGCCCACGTCAACACGCAGACCGGCCCGACGTACGCCTGCCTGTGGGACGGCTGCAAGGTACACAACAAGGAGTGCACCAAGTTTAACTGGCTCGAGAAGCACGTCTTGTCGCACGGCTGCAGCAAGCTGCACAAGTGCATCGTCGAGGGCTGCGGCATGCGCTTCGCCACGGCGGTAAGTTAGCGCGCACGGTGCACGGCGCACGGCGGACGACGGGCTCCGGCTAACCAAGATATTCCCTTTTTTCTATTTTAGCCAACGCTCGCGAAACACGTTAACGGTCACTTTGCCGGTGCGGACAGCAACGGTTCGGGCAAACGGTCCTCCAACGGCGATCCGCCGGTACCGAAGGTGCTGAGGAAGACGGGCAAAAAGCTACGCTACCGTCGCCAACCGTGGTCAGGTAAGGCACACTCCGTAACATCTCTCCGTTTTCTTCGGTTCTACGGGCGGTTTTCAGGCGGCGGCCGGGCGGGTACATTTGCCTGTCGGAGGTATAAATGGGGTCCGCGGGAAGACCCAGAAGCAGCCCCGTTGCTCGAGAACTTTATGTGTTTTTGCTTTATAAGTTACGATCGTAGTGCATGGCGGGCCAGTGTTGCGCGTGGTCGATGCACCCCCGGGGAAGGTTAACTATGCTTCCCATCAGATTCAACAGCAGCGAGACCACACGAAGACTACTCTCTGCTAGCTATATACCCTCTAGCGAGCAGTAGCGAGCCTACCAGAAGAAGGACACCATCCGCCAGGTGTTGTGTCCTGCCGCTGGTGGTGCAGTCTTCTAGCGTCAAGCGACGCACCCTGTGTCAACAAACAAATCGCAAGCAATTGAACCATTTCTTGCGCATTAAACCTATATTTCTATCGTTACCGAAAGTAGTGATCATTCATACACCTTTAGTTTTATGGATTTAGGTGTCGTTGTTTGTTTTTGTTTCAAATTAATATTTTTTCTTGTTTCACGCACAGCTCGTCGTTTCGATTTCTTTGACTCGGGCGTCATGGAGGGTTTGCAGCATCGGCTGGTGCGTACCGGGAGCCTCGCCAGCGGCCAGCACGGTGCGATCGTGTTTCGCGGCTGTCAGGTGGCCCGCCGGCAGGCGAAGGGCAAGGCGCCGGAAGTTTTGATACGATGGTACCCCGCGGAGATGTAAGTCAGGCAGGCCAAATGGTGAACGTCACCGCCACGGTATCGTGTAACTAATTGCTTCCCTTCCATCCATGTAGCCTTCCCGACCAGTGGCTCGCGGAGGAGAACGTGCAGCTGGAGAAACAGGTTCACATTCACGAGCTAACCCACGAGCAGCAGAACGATCTGCTCGATTACCTCAAGCACGATCGGCTGAGTACCGGGCAGCCGGGCACCGGGTCGAGCAACCCGTTTGCGGCCCTGCACGAGTTCAGCCTGAAGCTGCAGTCGGAACAGTTGGCGGCCAGCAGTGGCGGCAGTGGCAGCGGCAGTGGAAGCAATTCGAACCTCAGCAGTAGCAGCAGCAGCTGGAGCAGCATCAGTTCGTCCACCAGCATGCACCTCTCGTCGAGTAGCGCCCTCTTCCGGTTCACGCCGAAGCAGCAGCGTAAACCGCAGCGGCAGCTGTCTTCCGTTTCGGCCGACGGATCATGCTCAGCCTCGTCCTCGAATCAGGGATCAGCGAAAGCCGGTGGCGGTGGTGGTGCTTCCTCCACCGAGACGACTACGGGTTTCTCGTCAATCTTCTCCAACTCACTCACTGCCCTCTCGTCCGGATCGCGATCTTTCAGTGCCGTGTCGGCCGCTGGCCATCTAAGTAGTAGTAGCAGCAGCAGCAGCAGTAGCACCGCCACCACCACCACAACGTGCCGTGGAGCGATGATGCTATCATCGTCATCGTCGTCCTCCTCGTCATCGTCATCTTTCTGCTCATCCTCATCAGCGGTGCAGCGATCGGCGTGTCCGAAACCAGCCACGATCAGCAGCTGCTCTTCAGCTCGATCACCAGCAACCCCGTCGTCGTCGCAGCCAGCAGCGTCGTCCAGCATCGGCACCAGCGCTTCCTCCTGACGGCTGTCGACGATTGCTTCCACGAGGATGGCATCATCTTCCGCAACAGTAGCAGCCAGCAACGAAGCGAGCAAGCGGCGGCGGCGTCCCATCGTTATCCCCAAACGTAACCAAGCGGGAGCAGCATCGCGAGAAGCATGTTGTGGTGTAAAGCAACAGCAACGCAGCGCCTCTCAACGATCGGTGTAATCGAGCGGGGGACAACGTGAGCACAACATACAATACTGTACAGAGTACCACTAGGCTAGGGCAGTGTAGATATTAGTTTATGGTGTAGCAACGGAAAGCCAACACCTGTGTTGCGTCGTCGTACGTTTTCTTTCGTTTTCCTCGAAGAAAGGGCCGACAGCCTGATGCTCCAATGCCAACTGAGGGTCGCACCTGGCCAGGTTTCGGTCAGGACCTCAGTACAAGTTTAGTTTACAAATTTAGTTCATTTATCGAATTTACATTTATAATAACGTTTTTTTTTCTTTCACATGTAAGCAATTTAGGTAGAAATCGTGCAAAAAGCGAAAAGCGCTTTATTTGTTTTCGTTTTTTTACTTCAAATCCCTTTGGACAACAGTTTTATTATACTGACTCTGGACCTCAGCCTCGCGAGTTACGTGAGTGTTTGAACCGCAATGCAATACAAACTGAAAACACGAGTTCGAGGTTCTCGTTTGCATTTGAATAGAGTTAGTGTTCGCTCCGCCAATCATAGAACTGTTAGAGTAGGGATATAGGGACACACTGCAACACACAACCACACTGTGTAGCGAACGCTGGTGCGCAGCGGCAGTTTGTAGGGAAGCAAATGATAACACTTGTAGAAAAGAAAGCAAACTAACCGAAGGTACGTGACTGTGAACTATTTGCGAAAAGCGAAACCGAAAAACGCACACCATTAACGAGGAGCGAGAAAACAACAATTGTTTGAAATTCCGTTGATCTCAAAGCCGAACCCGTAGCGTAGCATTGAGGGCGTCCCCGAGCGAAGGTCTCAGGAGAAGGCACCCTGCAAAAGAAGCATACAGACACAGAATGGGGGAATGAAGGGTGAAGGGGCCTAAAGCGGTGGCCGATTAGTAGATTTAAAATAATGTGACCATAACATATACGATAGCATTACGGTGTTCGTTGTAATGTGACGTAAAACTCTCTCTCTTTTCAAGATGCACGCCAAAAGCCCATTACGACATACACGGAAACAGAGAGAAGCGCGCGCCTAAAGACTGAAAATCGTATTTCTTTTTACTAGGTTGTACACGGCGTAAAGCGGCGAGAGGATAAGATTAAAGCAAATCGGTAACGTTAAGCAGAAGCGCGCGAAGCATGGAAAGGCGAAATTTAACGAACGAATACAATCGGCGCGAGGTAGCGAACGCGATGTAAATATAAAACAATTCGGCCAACGGTCCGAAAAGGATCTCCTTAAGCAGCATTTATATTCAGTAACCGTGAAACACGCAGAGAGCTCGTCTGTGCGCTGCTAATCGGAACATTGCTTTGAAAAGTGTTGTGGAACTGTAAAATTTTAACTTTTAGTCCCAAAACGATATCAGCATTTCTGGACCCGTCCGGCATTTTATGAAGTGTAGGTTGGTTTCGACGGAGCCCCCGGGCAAGCATTGACTTTTATTTCGCTAGGCCTTTACGCGCTCCTCGAATTATGTGTTACGGTTTTGCGTTCCGCGCAGAAAGCGCCTTTCTTCCATATCTTTTGGGGGCAGCTTGAGTTAGAAAAAATTACAGATAAAATAATCAAATCACATCAAAGTACTTGGCACAAACGAAACGGAAGTACGCCCGATCCCGAGCGAGCCTGCGTTGTCGTAAGGAATTTAAGGATACAAAATCAAACGGTATTTTGTAACGCAAAGAAATTGTCACTGCCAAAAACTTGACTGATAACACGTGAAAACAGTGGAGGGGCGCACACACACACACACACACACGATAATAATGCTGCACCACCCACCTACCTACACATGATTAACGGAACTAACCGGTGCGAAGAGATCAATTAGCGAACGTCCGTAAATCGACCGATACAGAAGCACGGGTTCGGGGAAAACCGGCCGTGGGGATAACACTATGCATTCGCTATGATACGAACTGGACTCATTATTTTCACCTGGAATCGAACAAATCAAAAGCAATTCAAAATTTACTTTGGCTCAAATCAAAATTTATTGTAAAAACTTTTCTCTACACCCATTCTCAGAGAAGAGGAAGATTACGTTGCGCATTCTCTCTCAAAAACATCACTGCCGCCGTCTTGGATTGATTCTGTTTTTTTGCCAGCGACTTAGCGACCGAGTTGCAACGAGAAAAAACACCATAGCAACACTGCCAAAAACCATAGGAAAACGCAAACTGCCGTTTGTTCACCCGTGTTCACACTCTCGTTCAGAACTCTGTAAACTATTTTTTTTGTTGTTTTAGCTTTTTTCGGGTTAACGCACTGTTGTACGTGGGTTACTGCGATCTGGAATCGAGGAAACGAGAAGATGATAGAGAATATACGTGTGTTTCGTACGAAATATTATCATGCACAGCAGAGGGCTGATGCTAGTAATTTCCTTAGAAATTTACGTTTTGGACTGATTTTTATAAAATTATGTTTTCATTCTAAATATTAGATTAAAAGTAAACAAACACAAACTGAAAGTCGAAACTCTCCCCCACGAAGGTGATACTCGCTACGATGATCGTGATCGGAAGCAGACGGCCATTCGATGAAACGTGAGGGTGTTGTTGTCCAGCACGCATTATGCAATAATCGCTCTCTTTTTGTGTGGGAAACTGTATTTACGTGTGCTTACGAAAGGGAAAATAATAACAGTAGAGGTAAAAGTTAGAAGAAAACGTAAACGGTAGGAAGTGAACGAGTGCGAAGCTTTTGTTTTCGAAAAGCATAATAATTTAAAGGGAAAGCAAAAACACCGGTTGATGTTAAGTAGGAAAACCACGAGAAAAGGGAAAGTAAGGTAACATTATTTTGAAACGCGGCACACACACACACACACCATTGCCTGCCATCTTCAGTGTTCGCTTCGTCCTCGAACGCAACTCCTGGCACACCGCGCTGCGTCACTGCCAGTGGAACTGTATTCTTTTCAGTTCCAATTTCTCTCGCCGGAGTTTGCAAACAAACACCCACAACACACTGCACACGATCGCGCCATTACGATGAAGATCGGTGGGAGGGGTGCTGCTGGCGTTTTTAGTGAGATTTCTTATGTGTAATAACTAGTGAATGTTAAAATTAGTACGTCCTCCGGCATCGCATTTAATACCAGCACAACACAACCACCGTTCGTTGTCAGTTCGATTCTCGCCAAAGACAGGGAAAGAGGACGATGGCGCGCCGTGTGGTGCACGCAAAAGCGTACGTACGAGGATGTTTGAAAGCAGTCAAGTCAAAGGAGAGAGCAAAAGACACACATTATTTTGGGCAAACCCTTTTTGTCTCGCGGCCGTTTCGATTGTTTTTCGTCTAGAATGGCTTGTGTGGACCCTCTGCTGCATGCGCGCGTGTGTGTTGTACCCGTTAGAATTATGTCATTTATTGTAAAATATGTTTTAAAATAATTTTTGCTGCCTACGAAAGGTTTATACGTTTTTTTCTGTACGTTTAGTTTCTAATTATACAAATAATACCACAGACGTGTGCGTCCTTTTCGCATAATTAGTAAGATTTTTATTGTAATTGCTAGTGACATTTAGTGTAACTTTGACTAAAACTAACTACCGATTATCGATCGGCCAAATTCTTTTAACTTTTTGCATACTAAGCTAGATAAAGCGGACAAACTCGTTCCATTACTCTCCTTCCTGCATCCTAGCTGAGTGAGTGATCTTTTTGTGTAACGATTTGTGGAAGAGGCCGAAAGAGATAGAAAGCGATAGAGAGAGAGAGTCTAGCAGAATGTGAAAGATGTGTTTGAAAATCGTGAGAAAACCATAAAGCAATGAAACGCCAATTTTTGGTTTATTTGAAAAACAGAAGCTGTTTTGTGTTTATTTTTTACGATTAAGGATTTGCTTTACTTTTGTTCGGTAGTACATTTCTTTCTCAATAATTTGATCCATATTTTGTTAACCGTTTGATTCTTTTTCAGATTTATGCATTTTTTCTTTTTAGTTTGTGAGGTTCTGAGAACAATCAGACCAATTCCATCAACTTAAAACAAAACTGTCCTTCAATGACATCTACGAAACTTCCGCGGGATTGTGTCGCTACTCGGGAAGCAAAATCAGAGCTCAATCCAAGATGGCCTTGGCCAGCAACACAACAACATCTCATCTCGGTTCGATTTCCTGTATCAGAGCAATCATACGTGGGGCAGCAAGGCAGAAGCGCAACCAGGACATCCCACTGTCGATTTCAAGCGCAAACACACAAGTTGTTTGTGAAGCGTAAATCAGTAAAAACAGAAGTCTTAGTGATACTACCTGTAAGTAATAGTGAGTAGATAAGTGGTCGAAACGTAATTAAAGCGCCTCCCATATGACCGTGCGCAGCGTAAAAAGGAGACGCCACGCACGATACACTTGTACTAATTTCAAAACCTTTACCGTAATAAGACTTGGAAGAAAGCGTAGATAAGGTCGCAGTAGCAGCAAAGCAGAAAAAGAAATACTCTTACGGGCGCACGGAATGGATCGCCAAAACTCAGGGGTCGTCAGTTGGTTAAATACTTTCTTCGTCGGGTTGCAGAATTGAGATTTCCTTCAAGCTTTTGTGAAATCGAAGGCCCATTAGCTATTAGAGCGTGGTGAGTTCTTTGAAAGGCTTTTTCTTGCTTTCCCTTCAGTGTACTGATTTTTGCGGAGCGATGCTAGTAAATATTGATGATGGAATAACGAAGGAGAATATAAAGAGTCAGAGAAGAAAAAATAGTCAAAGAGCAGGGTAGTGGTCTGAAGGAGGTAGGCCAGGAAAGTGTAACCGAAACGAGAAGGGAACCGGATTGATATAAAGCAGTTATGAAACGGTTTCCGTGAGGTTAAGACAGTAGGAGAGATACTGTTTTCAACATGACGATGGGTGACAATTGAAAAGATGTAATAAATGCCAAACATGGAAGAGGATTTGTAACAAAATCTGTCAGAGTGTAGGTCGGAAGGAAAGAAAAAACACGATGGACATACAGTCCGGATAGAAGATGAAGGATAGTGGTGTGGAACACACTCTTAGGCAGAGGTAGCGCAGATGAAAGATACAAATGAAAAGCTTCGAAAAGCCGAAAGGCACGGTGAGGTACCGATCAACAAGAAATTGTGCGGCAAGGATTAGCAAAAATTAACAAACGAGGATTGTTAGATGAAGCCTGACACACCCAAAAGATGGACGACGAAGTATTCCGGCAACGAGGCATCGATCGCGAACGCAGCGATGTACCTCCTTCCGGTCTAACTAGGAAACGTCGCTGGTCTCAGTGCGGCATGGTAGAATGCTTATGTAAAGCATATGACGCGGCACGTACCGTGTAGAACCGAGTAAGCCGTGCGCCGTGCATCCACTCGGATCGACACGGTACAGGATTGTTGTAGCAAGACCGGCATCGTTAGTATGGAAAAAGTGGTTTAGATGAAATTGTAAATAGGCTAAGCTGGGTGTGTTTATCCTCTGATTATGGCAGGGCATGGACGGACAAGACACATACTCTTTCGATCGTTTCGGCTGCCGGTTCGGATATTTCTGCGCCGGTTTCGACTCTCGAAAATCACTCGAAGCGCGATGCGAAGAGCGAAGACGACGGTATGGAACGATCGATGGCCCGTTTGTGTCAGTTTCTTGTGTTAGTAGATGTTGTTCTAGAAATCATCTGGCAAGGAGGGAAGAAAAGGAGAAACATGATAAAAGAAATGCTACCTACGATTAGGAAGCCGAATGTGACGTACGTCTAACTAACGGAAACTAGTGGAATTTAGAGCAGTACATACAGCAGTACATAATATATAACTCGCGCCAATCCGGTAATGGAAGTGCTGGAGTGTAATGGAAACAGTAACGGTAAAACGCTATAGAAAGGCATAAGAAAAGGCAACTCTTAGAACAGTAGAAAACCGAAATGCTGCTAAACAGACAGATTAGTATTACGTAGTTCAAGTGTGTTTTTATGGTGGTTGTACTCTCGCTATTGTAACGTCTCGTATCACTTCACTTTTCGTGTATATCTACTGTTTTCTGTCACCGTTGAACCCTTCTTGCTTTGGTTTTGTTCCCGCCAAAAAGAACATTCTTTCACGGCACTTTTCGTATCACACTCTTAACTTCAATTGTTGGGTAAGTTTGATCGCTCAACTTTTATTTTGTATGGAAAAAACAGCTGACGACAAAAGTTACGAAACAGGATTTCACAGCGTGGAATACATCTAATCACTCGAAACAAGGACCAGAAAGAAACGGAAAAGACGAATGGTAAAAGTCAACGGAAGGAGAAAAGCTTAGAATAACGTACTATATACACAACTGAAAACAACAAACAATTGGATTGATTTTCTAAGAAAAAAAAAGACACGACAAGACAAGTGGGAATGCAAAGCAAGTGGGATCACCTAACAAAACACTCTTTGCAATATTTATTCAGGCACGATAGGCAGGATTCAGGTAAACCAAACAAAGCTCAGAATGCGTGAAGCAGAAAACTCCGTAAGCAAAACGGGTGAAAGAATATTTTGTCAGGCTCAGGTGAATGAGGATAAGGTCGAAAAACAAGAAACCAGTTTAGTAGGAACACGTCTTGGAACAGCAAAAACAAAGCACAAACAAACAGATAACCGAAAACACGGACACCGAAACAGTTGAGGAAAATAATGAAGCAACAAACAAAACAAAAATAAAAACTACCTCATTAATGTTTAGAAAACCGCGCGCCCGGAACAGGTGAACGACACAAAGATGAGCGACGAGACGGCGTCACAAAATCATAAGATTGAAATAGTTTCAGTACCGAAATCAACCGACGGCTGCAGCAACCAGCAGCAAGCACTAATCATGGGATCGAGGCGCGACGCAAGCATACTAAATTGAGTGGGACAGGCCAGAATCACAGGACGCAGGCGCTGAGTAGCGCGAAACCGAGGATTGGGCAAACACGAACGACAAAGCAAACGCGTTATTTGGGGGGCAAACTAAACATACGCAACTTGTAGGCTGATTTTTTAAGCTTCTCTTTATTTACGTATTTAAGATGTTCAGTTAGCGGTTATCGGTAAGGGTGTTAGTCTGCGAGTCGTTATAGCCAAGCGAATGTTTAGCATGTTTCATATGAGTTTTCAACCTTACCGTTTCTCCCGAAAGGAACCAGCAATCATGATCCTGCGTAAGGAACTGTTTGCCCTGTGCCTCTGCAGTCTCGCCTCGCCCCACAGGCGGCTTCTATGCTTTTGGTGGATTGGCAAATGCTTCGTTTTAGATTGACACTAACTTCTTCGGCCAAGCAGCGCCGAGCCATTGTCCATTGCAAGCTTCAATCGGTTTCTCTTTTTGTCTCCAACTGTAGCGATTTTCCTTGTCCTTTCTTATCTTCTTAACCACGCACCGATGGGACACTTTTGTAAAAAAAACTCAAAGAAAGACCTACAATTCTCGAACAGACCCAAAATCTAAATAACAAACCATATGAGTCTTACAGCTATTAGAGTGACCTATAGGTATGAGTGTAATATCGCAGCATAAGCAACAAACGACTTAAAATTAAACGCTCAGCCCCGCTGAAAGCGATCGGCATCAAATCGGTGTGATCAACATCTTGTGGGTTTCCACGGGACGCCACCAACTGTCGATCGCACTAATTCGATGTTGATCGTTTCGAAAGCGCCTTAAAAGAACACAGACATACATACAGACACACACAACCCTTCCGTGAGGGAAACTGAACATGGAAAATATCAAAGCTTTGAACGAATTGATTTTCCGGGAGCGCGGCTGGGGAGCAAAGCGGCCACCATCAAAGTAACGGGGAAAGAATGTCGATTTTACCAAACCAAGGAAACCAAAGCCCGGAAAGGAAAAACCTCTTCCTTTTTTCGGTGAGAACGCCAGGATACCGCAACGTTCAAAAGTGAGAAGAACAGCTATCAGCCAAGAAGGGAGATTAATCTTATAACGGAACATAATAAAAAGGAAAAACCCAACAACAAGACAAGATGCTTATTAGACGTATAGTGTAGAGAGAGTGCGCGTATCGTGTAACAGTGCCGAGGAGACGCAGAAATAAAACTTAACCACACACACACACACACCACGCGCAGACACTCCCAACTCAAAGAGGCGGCCGACACGTAAGAGGCCCACAACCGACGAAACAAACAATTGTATCAGTATGTTTAAACGATATGAAACTATGGAAAATATATTACCGATATGGGAAGTTATCGTAATCGTGATAAATCGAGATCTTTTCTATGGGCCTCCAATATCGGGGTTTTCGTTAATCTCTTATTCAAAATTTAAGAAAATGTCCTTCCCGCTAAGTTTTGCGCGGAAGCTACGCGAGGTTACGCCGCCATGCTGCCGAAAATTGCGAGAATTCTGCTAGCTTAAAAATCTCACCATTGGAACAGGGTCGCATGACGAACTAGGAGGACCCCGAACGCAGCGGGATGAATGAGCGGTGAACACGCTATTAGAACACGCCCCTAAGCCGTTTGGAGGAGAAGTTACGGTTCATCTGCAACACAGGGTGATTCACAGTCGTAGTTGGGTGAACGATATTTAGCAAATATAATTGGTGGTGCTTGGTGCTAACTTGGTGCTTCTCCTCTGATTGTTTGTGGAAAAATAGAATTGAATTTTTCAATTTCCCCAAAGTTAATTTTATTTACGAAATTTTGATCAAACAGCTTAGATTTTGAGTCACCCTGTGGTGTGCTTTGCAGATGAACGCCGATCTGCAACTTCCCCTCCAAACTGATTGGGGCGCGCGTGTTCATCGCGGTTGCGTTCAGGATCCTCCTAGTTTGTTATGCGACCCTGTTCCAATGGTGAGATTTTTAAGCCGGCAGAGTTCTCGCAATTTTCGGTAGCTTTTCGGCACCTTCCGCAGGCGAAATCGAAAATAGTTGGTTTTTGACGGCGACTGGCACAATAGCTAAATTCAAGTCTGCCTCAGTAGGCAACTTGGGCCTGGTTGTCCTGGGACAACCATTACATGAACAAAAGACAACGTTCGTCCACGAGCAAAGCGACGTACCTTTGGAATTAAACTTTTTTGCTACAAGATCCAAAACTATACTCAACGAAACACAACAATATCGTACGGACGACATGATCGCCAAACTTTGTGTAGTGGATATGAAACTGTACACATCGTTCGTCCCTTTGCTAGAGTCACTACCAGAGTGCTATAGTTAACAGTATGTAGCGGCAGCATGTCTTCATCCGTATCGTATATTAAAACCAAAATGTGACGTGCAATGGAAACATCGCAAGTTGGCTTTTATTATATGGTTTCTTGGTTGATCTGCTTCTTTCACACCGCCAAATCCTCGGGAGGAATGCCCGCAGCGGGTGGAATGACGACATACTTTGCACACAAATCTGAATGTCCCTTCATGACGCCCACCTTGATTTCCTTGATCGTCAGCGGTTTGCTAATTACCAGCTTCTTTTTCTTGTGGCCAACCATCTGCGTGAGAAGCTTCTTCCGAAGGGCAAAGCTGAAATGGAAAGCGTTTGTTTAGCGGAACCGTTGCTTGATATTATTTGTTTCGGCGGGGCGGGGCCTTCACTTACTCTCGCAGCTTTCGAACCTGCTCCTTGGCGAACTGTGTGCTGAACACTAGATCGTACAACGCATTCACACCCGCGTACTCCTGTATCACCAGGTAGAATGCTTCAAGAGGGATTTTCTCCTTCGCGGTCACTTCGCCTGTCGCCTCCTGGGTGGCATTCTCCGTACCGAGACCGTGCTTGCCCTTGCGCTTCGTCGCAGCGATCGGTTCGGTAATACCACTCTCTCCGCTACCGAGACCGCCACCGCTCCAACCCTGCTTCTGTAACATCTTAAAGCCGATGTTTTCGTCCTGCAGCTGCTTACCCTTGGCGCCCGCTTCTTTCGCTTGCACAGACTTCGGTGGCCGAGTGTAGAAGATTTTCCTACGCGTGTGGTATGGTTTCACTTTCTGTGGAAGAAACATACAAAAAATTAATCATAATGAGCATTGTTTGGAGCAAAACTACTAACCTTCAGATTGTAGCAATAGTAGCGCACAATCTGGATGAGCTTGTCGCGGGCCTCCGAATGCGCTTCGTTTTTCTCGCCGACCGCACGGCACACTTCCTTCGTGTTGACCAGAAATCGGAACACCTTCGTCGACTCATCGTAATCCGGTTCCAGCAACAGTGCCGCCTGCTCA
Organism: Anopheles cruzii; assembly: GCF_943734635.1. Taxonomy (NCBI): domain Eukaryota; kingdom Metazoa; phylum Arthropoda; class Insecta; order Diptera; family Culicidae; genus Anopheles; species Anopheles cruzii. The sequence goes on from NC_069144.1 coordinate 18,524,134, forward strand.
AAGCTCTGTTTCAAAGATATCTGATCTCCACTGTAGAAGTAACCGATCAATGGACGCAACATCTTGATCAACCGTGTCGGGAGCTTCGGATCGGGAACATCGGTGGGCACGGCTTCGAGGACCGGAAGCTGTTTCGTTGTCTTCTCTTGCTGATCCTGCTGCTCGTCATCGTCGATTTCCATTTCATCACTTGAATCATCAACCGGCGTCGCCGGAGACACGAAACTGATCGGCCCGCGCGTTGCATCTTTTGTACCGGGTTCCTTCTTTTGCTTACGATCCGGTTTGACGGCTGCCGGCTTTGCTGGTCCCTTTGTTTTCGTAACCAACGACGAGTCTACCTTTGCTTTCAACTTATTTAGTGCCTTTTTCTGTTTGATTTTTGGTGCCGCCAGCCGTAATTTCTTCTTTATTCCCTCCATGCTGTGTTCCACAGTAGGCGACTGCGATCCCTGAAATGAAATGCACGTGCTTGCCGTGTGTTTACTAACATTGTAGGCTCGTTTGACAGTTCTTTGCTCCGACGTGATGACGTGCGTTAACACACACACACACAACAAAGAAGGCATGTCTGATGTAAAACCAGCGACCATGGATATTTGAAATGATGAATACGGTTCTACGTAAGGATTTTGCTTATTAAAACCTGACTACTTATCAGTGATTTATCTTTTAAAAAGAATATAATTCTGAAATGGCATTATAAAATCCAATGAAATCAAATTAATAAGTATTAGAGGAATGAGAAATCTCATCTGGATGATTTCTTTGAAACAGTCTAACCCGCAAATAAGGACAACTGCATGGTGTGCTGTGATTTTGCGGCACCTATACCGACATTACAATGCACCGACCTGTAAGATATAAGAGGTTAACATGAGCTACTTTGCAGGAAAAGCCCCTGTGGCACACAGAATGCCTGTTCAAAGTTCATTTCGGAAATTGTAATAAAAGGTCACTCGCTTAATTGCATTTCTTAAGGTACGATTACTAATAGAACGCTGAAGATTGTTTAACGGTACAGCTTATTGTGGCTACAATCAACAAAAAGTTTCAAAGACCTGTTAAAAAAAACTAACAAAACCAACAAGTACGCGATTCGAGCAGTGCTCATCGCGGGCATACAGAAATATAAAGTATTGTCGGGATAAGTAAATTATCATGAACTGTAAAACAACACACTGGAACAGAACCTTCTACAATGAAACTTGCATGGATATCGAGGAGTAGTTTTTTTGATATTTGACTTTTTAAATGTTTGTATTAGCAATCAAACATGAGGTACTTTATAATCGTAATAGAACTGCAGTTCCCTATGCAACGGTAGATTTATGAATAGTTTTCTCACTTTTGGTCACTAACAACAGCTTTTTGCTTTTAATTCTACCTGAATTGCTTGGGGGCCTATTTTTTCACTAGTCGTGCATTTGGTTTGCTTCTATTGCCGCTACCGATAAGCATGCTAGCCTGAATTAACTCCGACTCGTCCTAGGTCTACTAATCTATATTGTGACAACTGGCCACTTAAACGACGGTGTATTTCCACCATTGAGCTATTGCACGGTTTCATAAGTTCACTCTTTGCACCGTCAGACGAAATAGATGTACGAATAGAGATAGCCCCACCATGTCGATTTTTTGGGTGACGTACACTCTTCGGCGGCAGGAGTATCATTGACATCAGGAACATCACTTGGTTTGCTTGGGTCGGCGATTTGCTGTACTGACCGTTTCGACTTTGCCGTTTCCACTGTAGCTGCAGTTTCAACCGATAATAGTGCTTTGACTGTGGCAGGAAGTAATAGAGAAACAACGATTAATAAGGTTCCGTATGCGGTTAAAGCTGCTGGTTAGTTAGCTACTGTTGCTGACTGATTGCTACTTTACGAATGAGTTGCCAAAGTGTTAAAGCATTATGGGATATTAGCAATGATTTTCATTTGACCATATTATTTACATACTAACACACCCCTGTCCTGTCAGTCTATCTCCTCTAACAACTTGCAATAATCTAATATCTTAAATATTAGGAAACTGCACCACCAAACGTAGTGATGCATCGAATTTTGTCGAACTATTTGTTTTAAAGTGGTGCTGACTGCTCGTGCTCTTCTTTTCCATAAACTAGCTCCGTGGCCAAATTTTTAAGAATAACACCCTTTTCCTCTGCTATTAGTTAAGTTATAGCATTTTATCTAACTATCTTACCCGATCTGCTCTATATTCCGTTGGGCGGAGATCTGACCAAGTATCTACTTAATTTTGAATAAAATGTAACGCCAAAACTTTAGCTTTTTCTCAACCACTTTTGTGTTACAGGCAAACCGTGGGAACCATACGTACAACAACGGTCGATGAAAACCGGGCCATCATCAGTGGGCGCGATACGGTAAGCAGACAGGAGAAAAGAGAAACACATGTTTACCATGAAGTGTGTAAAAAAGGATGGTGAAACTTCGTTAAGTGAACCAGTGTAGTTAGAAAGACTAATGAGAGGATGAACGTAAAGTGGCGTCGAATCAGTATCATTACTAGACACCCGATTTGTTTCACCAGTGGACGAGTAATCATAGGGGCAATAGCGACATACCTTTCTGTAGACTAGATTCTTCTTCCTGCTTTTGTGCTTCACTAAAATCGTCCACACTGTAGCCTAGCAACGTGTCCGGCGGATACTCGAACCCCGGATCCTTGTGCTTATCCCAGAACTCGATGATCCTCGTCTCGTTATGCCTTTTGGCCTTGGCATAGTTCACCGTTGCTTGGTGCAGCTGATGGAGAAAGTCGGGCATCTGCTTTTTCGCCACCCAGGTCGTAATGTACTTGGGTATCGATAATCCAGGATTGTCGAAGTACGTCAACACGAACGATACGCCGGGTTTATTGAAACTGGTTGTCGGCTTGATGACCATGTAGCTCCAGTATTCATGTACACGCTGTGTATGAGGTTTGGCAGGGCACTTCGGGTGGTCGACGCTTTTGTTGACGATCATTATGACTCGCCGGTTACGATCGACGAAATAGCGCCGATTGTAGACGTAATCACGATTGGCAAACAGTTTCTGCGGGGAATGGGAACAGTAACAGTACCGCGCGGTGAATTAACACGCCGCCGTATGCTTACCGGCCATAAAGCTTCCCAGTAAATGATGTGGCTGTTCGAGCCTTTCGTTGTGTCTTCATCCACTACTTCCAAGTTCACCGCTGTGTTGTCCCACTTTTTGCGATACTCCACATCGATCTGAACATGAAGAAAGTCTTCGGCCGTAACATCGGGATACTCCACGTACACTGGAAATAGAATCGCAATATTGCCAAACAGTGAGAGCAATCTACATTACATGGCCCTACCTACCTTTATACGCGTATAATCCTGGTTTGATTTCCTGTCGCCAGGTTATCATACGCTTCTGTTCAATGTATGGTTCCCAGGTAGTATATGCGTTTTGTTCCGCCGATAGCATTTCCGTCACATTCTTCGGGCAGCAACAATAAGCAATGCCGTCTACCCGCGAGTCGATCAGTTTTCTCTTCCGGCACTTCCGGCAGTAGATGGTTTCCTGTTGCAGTCGCTCAAGAAATTGAAAGTCGTCCATGTGCTCCTGCACCGATTCCAGCTCGATCCTTTCCCGCTCCCAATCGAAGGTGAGTAGTGCGGCGGATGAGAGCAAAAATCCTTTCGCATGGCGCTGCACCTAACGTGGGCAAATGTGTAAGGATACGATGAAAGTGGCGCTCCTCTTCACTGTTCTGTGCACTGATTAGTGAATCTGTTTTCGCCGTCCTCTAAAAATAAACACATTCACCACGAGCCACTCCAATCGCATCAACAATCAACCTGCCACCTAACGCGCCGAGTGTGTGCGGGGAACGAGAGCTCTGTTATCGTTCCTCGTCGCCAAAAGCGAATCAATGTAACAAACCCTCTTTCAGACCGTGTTATGTAAACCTCCCCCCGTGATGATGATGGTACTCACCTGCCCGCGAACGCGTCGCAGGAGTTCACGCAGTGCCCTTTCTTCCCAGATTTTGGCATAATGGGTAAATATCTGCTGACTTCGGCGCAGCTGCTGAGCGAACACGAACTCGCACTGCGTGGCCCACAGGCGCAGTATGCAGGCGGATTTGTCCTTCACATTCTTCCGCAGGTATTTGTTTAAGTTCCGAAAGGTAAAGGAACTGTTCATCGCCAGCTTCAGTGCCATGATTGACGAAGCTCGAAACTCGATGGAGTTAATCACTTTCGCTTTTGTTCCAGCTGCATCCGCGTGATAACACTTGTTTTTGTTGCACGAATGCACCCAATTATCGACTCTGCGTAATTACGCGAACCATACTGACGGTGGAAAAGATCATTGCACGCATCGCAAATACAAACCGTACGGCATGCTGCAACACACCGGAGCGAGGGATAAGGATCCCGCAATGGCCAAAAAACTGGTCCCGGCAAGAAGTTCTGAATTTCAGTACCTATTGCCCACTTTATGCGGCGCGTGCATCGCAATGCAAAAGATTTAGCGATTTGTTATGCAAATTTCACTTCGATCTAGTTTGGCAGTTCTCCCACATGTCAATGTTTTTTTTGTTGTGGATTACAGCTGGCATCAACAATCATTAGGCACTTTCAAAGTTTGGTAACTTCGGAATTTAATAATTCTTCAAACATTGCTAATACAATAGTTTTCGATATTGTTTGAATTCCAGTCCCAAGCCCGGTTGAAATGTTGAAGCATAATCGTTCAATTGCAAATTTATTTCCACACCGTAGGCCTACTTGAATTTAGAAGAACCCAACTGTCGCCTGTAGACAGTGTGGGAAGGGTTTGAAGGCAAACGTCAAACTTAGCGTCGGTAAGTTTGTTGAAACAATAAATAAAATAAACAAAATAATTTTACCCTGCTCTTCGTTCGTTTAGCATTTATCGATATCGATGGAGAAGGAAACGACCGAAGAAACTGACGCTGGTAAACCCGCCCTTACTGAACCAAAGTCTGAACCACTCGAAACGACTCCTAGCGAGGCATTGAGCAGCAACGGAAATCCGCCGGAAAACGTCGCGACCGTTGCTGGCAAAGATGGTCCCAAAACTAAGCAATCAGCTAAAAAAACTCCAACAAAAAGAAAACGACGAAAGGCGCCGAAAGATGCAAATGCACCGAAACATCCATTGACGGGTCTGTATTTTGCTTTTCACCTTGTAACTTCTACATACTCATTGCGTTGTTGGTTTTCTGACCGAAGGATACGTCCGGTACATGAACGAACATAGGGAAGCGGTGCGACAGAAAAACCCCAATCTATCACATGTGGAATTGACGAAACTGATGGCCGAAGAATGGTCCAAGTTGCCAGAAGAGAAGAAGAAACCATACTTGGAGGCAGCGGAAGCAGACAAAGAGCGTTACTATAAGGAGATATCGGAGTACAAGCTGACTGCCGTTCTCAAAGGGCATGCGAAATCGAATGAGACGCCACAAATCGCAGTGGAAGTACCGGCGGCGACCGTCACACCGGCGATTTCGTACGTAAATGGAAACGCAGAACAGAAAGTGGCCCGTCGTGGCGATTACGAAATACCCATCTTTACGGACGACTTTCTCGAGCACAACCGACTGATTGATTCTGAGTTGCGTACGTTGCGTAAGTCCAACATCGACTACGAACAGCAGAACTCAGTGCTTGAAAAGCATGTGGAGAACATGGAAAACGGTATTCAGAAGCTGGAAAGCGAGACTGGCACGCTTACTGCCCGTAACAAGGTACTCGTTAATTACCTGCAAAAACTGCGAGCAACGCTCGCTAGTGCGCTCCAGGGACTGCCTCTGGGTGAGGAAAGTTCGGGTGCCACCTTAGAAAATATTGATCAGTATTTGGGCAGCTTGCATCAAATGGCAGACTCGAGCACGCAGGGCCACACGTTGAACAAAGCGAAGGATATTATTCGAAAGTTAGATCTGCAAAACCTTGCCCACTGAAAGGGCAAATAGTATGAATCGCTGGATACGAGAGAATACACGATTCGGTTTAGTGGTACACATTTTCGTCTAATAAACACACACTATCCATCATTTTACTTAACATCATGTACTGGTTGCATAATGTATTTTCACTGCCATGCTTACAGAACGCTTAGACTTGCTCGGTAGTGCAAACAAATGTCGTTTCCCGGTCTGCGATTACTTCTTGCTTGGCTTGAGGGTAAAGTACAAAATGAGAAGGCCGATCGACGCATAGGTGGCCTTCGCAACCTGTATGAGCGAATAATCGAACGAAATATTAGAAAATTTGCTATCAACTCGCACGCTGATTCGCCGTTCTGACGTACATTGGCTCGTCCTCTCATGGTCTCGCCGTTGAAGTAGCGGGAGAGTCCGGTAAGTTTGCTATCATCACCACCTCCGGCCATTCTGCGAATGCAGCAAAGAAATGCGAGTTAGTCAACGGTTTTCACACAACACAGCACATCAGTTTTCTTATGGAATTTACTTTTTAATCTGTTGGGGTTTACTTTGTGTTTTATCCGACACACAGCTGGAATAGCCAAGGAGACCGATGTGAAATGTCAAAATTGCACCAGAAGAGAAGGTTATGTAATTTTGTTCGAGTCAAGCTGTTCGTGACGCAGCGTCTAGTGTGGCAAATTCAGGGTTTTAAATGTGGAAGCCACTCTTCAGAAACAAACGTGTTCGTAGAAAATAAAATATTGAATATGAAAATAGGTGTTTTGACTTTTTCCACAAGTGTTTAATTTCGTAATGCGTCTGTTTGCCTTAAATGCTCTGCGTATTTCAGTAAACAATTAATCTGCTGCGAAGATTAGCAGAATACGTATAAAAATAATTGAATATGAACACGAAAATTTTGAAACAAAACGACGACATCCTAATTAGTTGATTGGTTGAAAACGAGACTTTCGACAATACAACCGACCATAAAATTTTATTCTGCATTCAAAACTCGACAAGATCATTTTTGAAATGCAACTTTTTTCGACCGTTGTCTATCATTAATAATTAAGATCTTGAGAAACTCTACCAATGTTTGTAGAATGACTTCGAAACTGCTTCGAAGAATTCGGTGTAAGGTTTGCTTGTGTTTGTTACATCACGAAAAAACGATGTGAATAAAACGATACATAGCGGGATGGTTTTGATTACATTTTTACCGAATATAGTCATAATCTGTTGTGAACACTTGTCGCCATACCTAACCGGAAACACGTGCACCGGAAAACTTTCAAAAACTGCCCGTGCGTTTGCTTTAGGATACGGGTTGTTTTACAGGCCCTTATAGCCTTTGAAGAAAAGAGGGAAAACAAAAATGGAATCGATTGAAATCGTTGTAGCCCAGTTGCATAGTTCATCGGTGGCTGAAAATCTGCCAGAGAACCAGCCTGGAATGGCGGACTTTGCTGCAGAGATACATAAACGGTCTGCATATATGACCCGTAAAAAAGTTGACCATTGAAACTTGTGTTGGATTGACATTACAATGTGCAACCGATCACGATAACACGTATGTGTGTAAAATCTGCTTCCTTCAGCCGGGCCACATTTTTAAAGACCAACGTAAAAGCATGTACCAGGGGTGTGCGTTGAGATTGGGACTGTTTTTAACACACAAAAAATGTTTATAAAATTTAAATGCGATTTTCTATTTTATTCAAAGTATGTGCAATCGCTAGCTATACATTTCTCCTATCTCTCTGCTAAATCGTGGATTCCCAGATGAAAGAATTCATCATCTTTTTAAGTAAACTAATTGGTCATCCCATTTAGACTTCCTCGTAAAAAAACAAAGGGCTGCTCAGCCAATACGTGTCCCACGATGAAAATGAATGATATTCGGAAAGAACCAAGTCTGGTGAATAACGCGGAGAAGCATAGCAACTACCATCCAAGTGATTTGATAGTATACTCAAACAGTTTTGTTTTTTGGGGCGCCTGGTGCTAGATTCCACGGCCTACTAGGCGCCTCCATGGTTGATAACAAATTGGCTTTTTGGTTGTTTTTCGATCATTACATGATTCAAATAGGGCATTTGTTATCAGTAGCGATAGGAATTAACGTTTGCATCAGGTTTTAGAAGCTTGTGAAACACCACACCTTTCTGTCCCATCAGTAAGTCCGTTTTTTTGAGTCCTTCGATGCTTTTTTTTGCTAAGTCAAAATCGCAATTTTGAAATTTTTGAAACCACTCAAAGCACTACGATCTTCCAAACACAAGTCCCGACAAGCATTTGGTGCGATTCCGAAGCAGTTTTCTTCAAGAGGAGCAGAAAAATAGTAATCCCCGCCATACGTCATTTCCAGGTACAAAAGTTGTCATGGTCTAACCCTTTCAAAGATGGGTTGCAAACCGAAATATTTTTTTTTTCGACCTGAAATCATTTACCGGATGTCAAAACAAGGTAATGATGAATGAACCGCTAAACTGGGAAGCCCCAATCGACAGGTACAGCCATCTTTTTAACAGTCCCAATCTCAACGCACACCCCTGGTAACATTATTCAAACATCCGTTTTTGCACATTAATACATCTTTGACGTACTACTCAATCGCAAGCACTTCTAAAATGCCAAGAAAACTGACTGAAGAATGCCCCAAACGAACAAAGAAGCAAACACACCACTCACAAACCGTTTATTGATATGCGAACCCTTTGAATGGATTGCCCTTTAAAGTATGCACCAAGCACTACCTTCTCTTTGCCAACTCGAATCTTGTCGCTCCTCGTTGGGTACGTGCGGAATGCATAGTAATGAGACAATAAAATTCAATCCCTGCGCCAGATTGATTATTCCGGGTTGTAGCATCGTCGGGCATGACATCCTGTACGTTTCTCCGAACGGAGGGGTCGTGGGCAGCGCTGTTTCCGGGCAGTTGTAGAACAATTAAGGTTCCATCTGGTTACCTGCCAGGTTAGATCGCGTTGGCGCCAGAGTGCCAGAAGACTATGGCAGTCTCACCAGTCTCACGATGGCAAGACCAGAAAGTTTTGTTAGGATTATTCAATTATTGAAATTACATTCAACTTGTCCTTCCATAGATCCTAGCTACTGCTCCGGGCGTTCATTATTGCAAATGACTAGAAAGTGGTACGCTCAGGAGTCAACGGGCTCTTGGGGCTCTTCGAAACATTGCAACGGAGACACACTCTGACTCACCTTATTTACCTATCAGGCGAACGGGTTCACCAGTAGCGTTCAATAGACGACATCCGGGGCTGGTTTCGGATGAAGAATATGGGAAGTTTTGCTATCATTATCTTCCGCCATCCCGACAATCGTGACGGGAGATGGCCACAGAAACGATAGTAGAATCTTTAATGCACAGCACGTGTGAGCACTTTTTAAAAACATATGTAGATGGAGACGCGTGGTCCAGCTAGTGGTGTGGATTTGAATGACTGATTAAACAATTTCGGAAAATGAAAATACTTCAAACAATACAAAAATAGGAACAATTTACACTGTAACGATGCTATTTGCTTCAGATGCTATCTAATTTAATTCGTAATGCGTTAATTATTTTGAATGTATATTTTAATCCAAAATAAAATGAACCAAGGATGTCGTCCGACCGTTGGAGTGAAGACAACCAATTTGGTGTGGTTGACTAGAATGACGATTCGGCGGGATGTCGTCCGAAATGGGAACAAGCGCCAATAATTGCCTATGGCACTACAATAATGAGCAGTCAGCGATTTCTGTAAGCATTCTGTTCTGTGGGACGAGCAATGTCTGTCACCAGGAGTCGATTCCAAAATTGAAACAATACCTCATGTGCAAAACAGCACCCTTTTCAGGCTAAACATCATCGCAACCTAGTGGCTCTGTATTTGCCATTTTGGGACGTGTGTAAATTTTCAATAGGCTTGCGAAATCTATGAGAGGACGGTATGTCCACGATATCCGCAATTCCACGCGTGGCAAATAAGGTTCGTATCTGCAGGGAGTTGATTGATACAAGAAGTACATCATACCAGAAACGATCCCTGGGATGTTCTGCACCTTACTGTCACCGAACGATGTGGTATTATGTGCCATGTTCTCTTTCGAGACAGAGAGACACTTTACGGCAGAAATTGCATTACGTTGCAACGTGCAGGTCAAGAATGACATGTGGTTGCTATTCACTTTCAAGAATTAATTAAGAGGCTACTATTTCATGATGTACTGCATATCCATAAAGGAGCGGGCACGCAAACAGCTGCATTATAGTTCATCTTTATTTGTATAAGTTAAAAGATATTTTAATAAACGTAGTTAAAACCATAACAAAACTTTAAACATACACAAATGATTGTGTAATTAATTATTTCCTTTTCGGTAAATGGTTATAAAAACCATAACTAAATATAAAAAATAACAGCATCATACATAAGTATACTTTAGTTTTATATTTAATTTTTATGCTACGCACAACATCTGATGGAGTAATGTGTGTGGGTTGGGTTTGTCTATTAAAAGGAATCTAATTAATCTACATTTTTACATACGAATACGCGCCAAAAAGAAAGTTTTGGATTGGACCAGTATTACAATAATTACAGTTTAATATTCCATTCAACGATATTGCATGAAATTCATTCATACCCATTAAAGCAATCAACCCGCATCAGCCAATGCGATTGAAGCATCAGCCGATAACAAGCATGCCAATAAACAGCTCAATGTGCTGATGTCTGTATTATACTTCACGGAAATCCTACTAATTGCTTCGATAACAGGTGGTTCTATTCCTACTGCCCACATATGATTCCTACTGCCCAATGTTGCACGCGTCTGTGAGTCATACATGGCTGTCCGAGCAGGTCGTTGCGCCACGAAAAACCGAAAACACTCATTGTTTGACCCGAAACCGGCTTTGCGCTACGATATGGCAACATCCTTCCGCATCGATGAACAATACCGAGACACTCACAACTAGCAAGACACTAAGCGCGCGTGATAAGATTAACCCTGTTATTAGCAGTCATGAAGATTAGGGCCGCCTTTTAATTGTTATTGGCGGCACGCAGATAACGCAGATTGAAATTAGATTTTTGGGACATTTTGCACTCGACGATCTGCGATGATTGCAATAAAAGACAGGCACTAACCGAACGCTGGTTCACATCGCTCTAGAACGTACGATAGCTACCGTCAGCGAACAGCTTTGGTTTTTGGTTCGATCAAGTTCCTTTGCCGGTCTCAGCATGAAGCAATCGACACGCATTCTCGGCCTTCTGGCGTTGGTTGCTATAGCGTTCATCGGTTCGTCGGTAGCCAACGACGCCTGCAAGGGCGTTCCGACTGGATACTTCGTGCGCGACAAAACCAACTGCAAGGGGTATTACTACTGCCAGAATGGAACTCCAACGCACAACCTGTGCCCGGGAGGGTACTATTTCAACGAGTTGGCGCAAATGTGCGACTTCGCGGACAAGGTTAGCTGCCACATCTGCCAGCAGCAAACCGGTATGCAGGTGGCGATCCATCCCCAGAACTGCAGCCAATTCATCATGTGTTCCGAAGGATACTCCACCGTTGGGCAGTGCGCCGAGGGCTTCCAGTTCGACTCCCAGCAGCGGGCGTGCAATCCGGCCAAGCGGGTCACCTGTAAAACGGTGCGCTGCCCCACGCAAAGCAACCCAGGCAAAATCGTCTATCTGCCCGGTGTGGAGAGCTGCGAGGAGTACTTCATCTGCCAGTCGGGCACAGCCATCCGGAAGTACTGCGCCCCCGGACTATATTGGGACGCTGCCAAAGAGCGGTGCGACTTGGCGCAGAAAGTGTCCTGCAAACTCTAATCTGTTCGTTGTCAATCCCCTCGGAGTGAGCAATCAATCGGCTGAACACGAATAAATATCCCATAAGCAGCATCGAATTCGTATCTGGGCAAGTAGTTTTAAAATTAGTAGCTGATTAAAGAATTGAATAACTATTATTCCGTAGTAAAGAGCATCCTCGGATCCAACACCCAACGATGAAAATGAAAAAAAAATAGACAAATAAATCTTTAATGGTATACAAATCAAACTCTTTCCGCTAGTCACCTGGAAAAAGGAGCAATGCATCAGCATCAGCAGTGGAACTTTGTTAAAGGAACGAAGAATAATGGGCGAGATGCAAAATGTAGGACAAATCTCATTCCAATGGGTACGATGGTTTCGAAACTTAATGTTCGTAGTAGTGTTCGGGTTCGGGACCGATTGATTGTCGCTTTTATTGTGCTTCTTTGCGAAAATAATTTCTCGGCCGTCCTCTACATGAATCTCGTCTTGTGACACGAGCTTCGCACACCAACTACACCAGGGAAAAGCTACTTCCGAAGCCGCGTAGTAACCCGCGTCCCCAGCGTCGTCGAAGAGCTTCCGTCACACGCTTGACAACCATCAAATCAAAGCAGCATTCGTCGGATGCACAATGTCGCCAATACTTCAACCGGCCCCTTCAAGTCGGCGAAGCTATTCATTTTCCCTGCCACACGAAGCCGTTATTATTTTGGTTAGCTGTTGGTGCGTTATTCACGCCCGGAGAAGCATTGTTGGCAGCATATTCTTAGAGTTCTAGACCCGCAGGGAGGCAAGGTGACACATAATGGGACGCGACAGCGAACACGAGGGCCCACGCGCGATCGGTGGCCCCCACAGGTATGTCAGTCCGCCCGGAATGCAGTCGTGAAGTGCACAATGACTACCGCCGCACGATGCATTAATCCTTCGTTTGCATTTTCTGGCCGGTACAACTGGCAAAACGGTGGGGCTGGAGAATAGAAGCGACGGCATGTACGGCACAATAAAAACAAACACTTCTCGGTGAGGCTGTGAGGTGAGTTTGCGCACTGGTGGACCCAGCTTTCGGATAGGGGAAAACTGTGTTCGCGATTACGTTTACGAATCTTTCAAGAGTTAGTACCGTCCGATGGTTAAACGGTGCTGGACCGCGGTTCTCGGCTGATCCGTAATCTCTGATCGCGTAATCCGTGTGCGATAATCCGTTTCTCGTGAATAAATATGGTACTGTAACATCCTAGGAAGCGTAAGAATTGCAACCATTAGGACCGATGTGAATGGCGGGCTCGTTACAATTTTTGAGCTTATTTTTCAACGCAAATCGTACATGTCACACGGTTGATTTAAATCGTCGTTCGTGTTGTCGGTTAAGTATCACAATATTGGCCGATTTACTTAGAGTATTTACGCGAATTATTACCGCATTATTTAAAAGATATTAGATTCCAGAAACATTATTTATTGTATAAAATAACCTATGCCCAAAAAATCATGTTACAAATCCTACCCAAACAGTGACAGGTCTGTTTCCGGACCACTTACGGGTCACTACTTCCGTCAATCATACCTCATTGGTGGTGCATTTTACATTATTCACTTGGTGGAAAAACACGGCGTGCCCATCGATCAATCAAACAAACAATAATGTGTCCGTTTTTTTACCAGTATCACTTTTTTTGCTATGCGATGTTTATTTTTAATTTCAAATTCTTTTGCCATCCCTGCTGTTGCTACCGGTGCCCAACTTTTCGGCTCCTGACGTTCTTCCGTTCATCTTTTGACATCTTGTTTGCATCTTTTGTGTAGCTCTTGTCTCACGCCATCTTGTAGTGTTTTGCTGCTGTAACAGCATCATCAAGCAAGCGTCTTCGACGAGCCAAGAAATGATCTGTCATTAGGGTGGATTTAACAACGCGATATCGGCGGTGGCACGTTAAAAGCACCGGAACAGGGGCGGGAGCATGTTGTAAGGAGCATGCTACGGCCACGAATATTACTCGCGTAGAACAATCATGCTGGTTGGGTATTTAAAGTGCGATGCGATGCCACCTTTTGGAATGTTAAAGTCCGGGCATAGGACATAGTAAAGATGTTCTTCAGGTGTGTATCCTTTTCAACTTGTTCAAAATATGATATGCATGTTTTTTTTTTTTTATTCTTGTTTGATTTTTATTCAAGCATGTTTTACTTTACCGTTACCAATTTCTCTATCGCAATTCACATTTTTGGTTTCATTCTGCTTTCACTCGGAATCAATTTATTTATTCGCAATTATAAAAAAACAATATAAAACAATTGTTCGTGTAAAGAGTGAAAAAAAGTTTATTTTACTTATATTTTCTGTACAAGCCTACAGGTCCACCTTAGTTTTTTTACTCATAAGCCTTACAATCCTCAGAGAATGTCGGGCGAAATATCCTTTTCCCAATGGGCCGGAGGGTTCCAAGTAAATATGAATAGTACGGTTCATACAATGGTTTCACACTAGGTCGGTCAGCCTGGCCAAGGAAGTTATGTGGCCGAGAAGTCAAACCACCATTTAAAAAAAATTATTCCTGGCAAGAACCGGCTTGCCTAAATTCGGATTATTTCAGTTGATCCAGAATACGACAGAGCATTCAGGTAACCACTAGACAGCACGCAGCAACAAATGGCATGAAATTTGACCCAAGAGTCAAAGAAGATTCCAACAAAAGATTGATCTCTAAGGTACGAATAGACAGAAGGGCCACATTGACGAGCCGGCAAAAAGATTCGTTCTTTGCAGCTTTTGTAAATCCGACTAACCGACGGTCGGAAAATCAAATAATAGATGATCCGTGGCCCAGGTCCAGCGGGATCACGGTACCGTTCGCCAGTTTGTTTTACGACTTCACGAAACTTGATTTTCTCGATTTTATTTTGTGCTTCTCCTTCCTGTTTTTCCAGTGCCCGTTTCACGGTGATTTTTCGGAGAATTTTTGAGAAACCCTCGAAACAGTACAATTTTCTGCATCTTTGCAGTGGTCGAATCCGTACGTATGGTGCGAAAAACATTGCAGCTCGTAGATTCGCTTTAGTTTATTGGGCAATATTCGACCGACGGGTGCTCGGCAGACGTTAACCCTTCGCTGGCCGGGTGATAGTGTTACTCCGCAGAATAAACAAGTGGAGCAAGTCAGGCATGAGCGCGGGCGCAAAATGTAATAAACCCATAAAGCTCTAAAGGGTCACATTGGGGTGGTCGTTGCGTTGCCTGGCCACGTAAGCTGGCTGGGGTTAAAAATGCGATTTTGTTTTCTCTGCGAACAGAGATCGGGTCGGCGTTTGCTGTGCCAGAAAACCGTTTGATCTAAACCATATAAATAACCGCAAGCTAGGTTGGGGTTCGATCATCCCAATGCTCGGCAATCACGTCGTCCCATCGCTCAACGGCCGAGTGGGATTTCCCCGAGGTACACCGAAAAACGAACTCCCCTCTGGGGGTGGACACAAATATCGAAAGATCAATAGAAAAGCGATATCGTATCGTAGTGTCGCCGAAAGAGGTACTAGGATGGCACCGAGTAGTGTACGTTTTGTTTGAACCAGTGATTCATTTGAAGAGTGTTAGCTATTACCAGCGCAACAGGTTCGTGCTTTCATAAAGCATGACGAGTGGTAGGATGTTGGGACCGCCAGGGATTTTTTGTTAGATTTTTTTTAAGGAGAGCGTTAACTTCCCAAAAAAGCATAATGGGCAAGCAAGCACTTCCGCACTAAGATTATTTGCTAAGTTGGGCCACAAAATGTATGTAGAACACATGCTTGATGCCGAAATACTATGCCTGATAAATGAAAAAGCTGGTACCTTTAAAACCGGTATCGGCCAAGTTATTTTAACAGAATGTATTTTATGTCCATCTACTCAGTAAACAGCATCTGTTGAATGATAACGTCGAGATGATCGTTTGATCTGCGAAACTTTTATGCTGGTTGATGGAATCAAAACTTGTCAGCGATGTTTCAAAGCGACCCCGGAAACGGGAACGAAAACTCTCCGGGCACTGTTTTCATCATAACATTCATTGATGTTCCCATTAGCCCACTAATCATGGGCTCTGTGGCTCAGTGGGACATTTCCGGAATTTGAATTCGGTGTTTTCCGACACCACCGCTTACAGTGAGAGTAATGGATGATGGTTTTGCTTACCGTTCATTCAGGACCGAATTAAATGAATGCGTGTCTGCAGAGTCGGAACGGATAGGTGGACATGGGCAAGTGATGAGCAGACACATAGATTTGCCAATTTTCCGGGCTGTAGTCGGCTGTGACTACTATCACCGTTGGTAAACCGCTATCATCCAAAGGCTTTCCGACCCAAGTAGATCCAGCCAGGCTTAGCGTTTTCGGGCCATCATGCAAAGCGTTTGAATGGTGCCGGCGTTCGACATGTTCTCTGGGAACAATCTACCAGCCCCTGGCCATGAGGCCACAACAGCACAAGCACGAAGTCTGCAAACTTCGATTAGTTCGGACGCCAGGGCGGACGACCCTGGCGAGAAAGGGACAAGATAATGTATGGCTATGCAATTCATCACAGCGACATCAGGACCTGTTTCGGGATGGCTGTGGTGTCGTAATAATGAAGTATTAACTTGTGTGGGTCCCTTTCGAGGGATCCCCAGATTTGGTAGTGGCGAAAGTTCGGAACCGTAAAATTTGGAATGATGCCCAGCCGCACAGCACGGTGCTTCAAGTCAAATATCGTACAAATAAATTCTACAATCCCTCCGAAGAGCCGAATATCTTGGTCCGCTGGGCTGGGGCGCTGCGGGATGTTCAGGCGGTAGCTTAACCGATATGCCGCCGTAAGCGAGATTGCGACGATACGGCTTGAAAATGGGAAAACATGAACGAGATAAACTTTGATAAATGAACTGTAGATGCGGGCAGTCGGCCGGACTTCGGTCGCAGATGAGAGGCATATTGTGTGGTTTTCCGAAAGCTTTAATGCTTAATCCTACCGAGAGCAAGGATGTGTAATATATGCGAAACGTGTTGGTTTGTAGTATACGGAGCTTTTATAGTATGCAATTTTGGAGCTAGTCTCGTAAAAAGCGCTCCAAACCTAATAGTTTGCTCACGGGAAAGGAATCTTTAACTTTCATCAACTGGAACATGCTTTTCGGAATGTATTTTGAACTTTTAAACATCTCTCCGTGTTAGAAGAGAGGAGTGCGTTGCTAACACATGAGGGAATCCGATACATTAAACAGTGCATTGTAACGTTGCTTAGCCGTGTTGACTGCTGGCAAATGTAGGCGGTACATGGTACGTTACAATATCGCGACAAAACCCTTATCCGTGGCATAAAATATTCACTTCCGACCGGGATTGATTTATACGCTTAGTTTACATTACATCGACGCCTAGAGGTAGATAGGCATGTAGCGGGAACGAACATGCGCACCATCCGGGACAGCCAAAAAGGGCTGAAATTTCAAACAATGTAGAAACATATTCGACAATGAATAATTAGCCAAGATAACGACACCAATAATGTTTGAACTGTTTTTCGTAGGTTCATTGTTTGGATGATCAACGGGTAGTGCCGGTGCATTAATGTACTAAACTACTTGTGGGTTACAAAACCATAATAGATCGAAACCCGATCCCGGGAGGGAACCATTCAGATTGAAGACTGGACCCGAACCAGACCCGAGCCATTAGCGAACCATATTATAGTCATTGTGGAAGACTCCAACTGTGCTCGTACTGTGTACTATGATTGATTGCCGCATCACCCGCGTGGTGCTACTGCCGAACGAGAATACGAAGAAACTGTTAATTAAACCATTGAACTGCAGGATGTGTGAAATGAAGTGAAAATGGGTAACGTAGTTCAACAAAACTAACCCCCGGGACGGAGGGGGGTTTAGTTTATAAAAGCAACTGCAATGACACAACGACGCCGCCGTAAAGCGCAGTGAAGTAAGTTTATCACACCCCATAAAGTTCCGCGTGGCGCGGTTTTGTATTATGATACTGCGCAAGCAGTGCACCCAATTGGAAGCGGATTGAGGTAGACATTGTACATCGTTCCGCAACCGGAGGTGTCCCTCGCAAGTCAACAAGTACACACGGGTTTTTAATGTATCAATGTAGGAGAGCCATCGTCGCAGTATGCTGACGATTGGAAGCACTCGAACTTCTGAACTGACAATTGTGAGGAGCCACACACTGATAGTAGTGTACCCTTTGGATTCACACTCTCTTCCTCACAAATCACGGTCTTAACTTATAGAGTGACGAAAAATGGCCAAAGGTGAAGTGAACACGTGCTAGTGCGTAGAAAATACTGGGTCGTAACAGCGGTTTCGGCTACTAGACAAACAGATGCCTGATACATAGGCAACGCAGATCTGATTGTATCGCACCGAAGGTTGTTTGAAGGGTGACGTTTTGGGCTACAATTTTACTAAAAATAGTGCGTGTATTGAGTGCTTATTAGTTGTTTTTGGTTATATTGTATAGTTATATTCATTTGAACATGAGTGAAATATCGGAAGAAATGCGCCATGTTATGTGCTTACACGGTTTACGTTGAGACTGCTGGTTAGTGTCAGTGGTTAGTGATGCTAGTAAGTGGTTTAGGTAAATTAAACGTACAATTAAAAAAAGACGTGCTTATGTCTGCTACTTACAATTGGTTCACTCCCGATCAGGGGTCATCCCTGGAAGATATAATCATGTTACAGTTCGGTGGAAAAAGGAACAAATTTTAGAACTTTCGTGCACAGAAAAAAGAGAAGCCTCCTAGATGCTAGACAAGAAGTAGACGCGACCAGCTACGACAGTGCTACCAGATACTACGGTGTTGCTTGCGTACCCACTTTATGAGCCTTAAACGAACCTTAAACGAATGGTCTGGTCTGTCTGTCAAGGCCTACCGCAGAGTATTTGCAGACTAATAAGATCACCGATTGGTGGGCTGTCCTGTAGGTTTGAAGACATTGTTTCCGTCCGTACCGATACAATTTAAGCAAAACGCAACCGTTACGCAATCCAATTATAAGGATGCATATATGCAACTAAACAGCCACTTAGCATAGCCTTCCTCCGCGTTGCACTGTTATTTGTCCACGATTGACCGCAAGCCGCAGTTCTTGGTGTTGACCGCAAGTCGGTGTAGAATTAATTTGCACATCAAAAATGCTAGGCAACCACCATCCGAAGGGTTCATTCACTACTAATATCGGCCACGTTCCCCATGGGATAGCGAAAGCGGCAACAGTTGGCACTACCCCGTTGGAGGGCCAGCACGTAGGAATTAAATATTTCTTCCCCGATATATGTACTTCCGATAGCTAAATATAGTAAATCGAACCCCGCGGAATCGAAAGTTCAATGCCACGGACTGCCCGGAGCCACAGCCACTGAAGGAAGTGATCCCGCGTGGTCGTGTGTTTAAAGTCACCACCAGAATAAGTCATCGTTCTCATCCCGTCAACAATCACTTTCACCGCTCCGTGTGTGCACCCTTTCGACCATGGTGGACCTTGGCGCACGGTTGACTGGCCACCATCTGCGGCCCAGAGCCGGATGATGGCAGGACAAAAGGCATAAAGCTAGGCGCTTTCGACTGCCCGCGGTTTAGTGTGGCGTTCGCAGTGGATCGGCACCGATCGCAGTCGAGTGGTCGCGCAATCAGAGGTGTACAGCAGTGCAACGAGCAAGTGCAAGTGCTCCTGGAACCAAACAAGCAAACGGCCGACGGGCTCAATATTCGGCTCACGTGACCGCCTATTCGAGTCGAGCCTATTCTGTGGAGGTATCGCTGCTTGAGAAAACTCAAAAATGGCGGTACAGTCTGACAGTTACGTGTCCGTGCCGGAATTCTACTCGAATGTGGACGTTTTCGTGACCGGCGGCACCGGCTTTCTGGGCAAGGTGTTGATCGAGAAGCTGCTCCGGTCCTGCCCGGACATCGGGCGCATATTTGTGCTGATGCGCAACAAGCGGGGCAAATCAATCGAGGAACGCGTGGCCGAGCTGGCCAGTTGCCCGGTGAGTGGCTTCGAAGGATCGCCTATGCCGTCTATCGTTCTCATTTTCCGCTTCAATGCACTTTCCCCCGCACCGGCTGAAGTTGTTCGATCGGCTGAAGAAGGAACACGAGGAAGCGTTGAAAAAGGTGGTCCCGGTTTACGGTGATATTAGGAAGCCCTGCCTGGGAATGTACGAGGAGGACGTCCAGATGCTTAGCAACGTGTCGGTGGCGTTCCATTTGGCGGCGAGCGTCCGCTTCGATGACCCACTGAGGGAAGCGATACGGACGAACATCTGTTCGACGCAGGAACTGTTCGAAATGCTGAAGCGCACCGCCACCAACATACGGGCCGTCGTGCACGTTTCCACGGCGTACAGTAACCCCGAGAATCAGTACGTGGAGGAGAAGGTACGGTGAAGCCGGATGCGGCCAGATGAAGATTCACTACACGAACAGTTGCCCCATTTCTCTCCCTGCACAGCTCTACCCACCGAAGTATGACTGGAAAAAGCTGGTCCAGACGGTGGACCGCTACGATGCCGACACCCTTGACGCCCTGATGCCAAAGTACGAGCCGAGGGGGAGACTAACCCTTTTACAATCCTGATGTTTTACTAATACCCTTACCCTTTGACAAACCTTATGTTTTACTAATTTTGCGTCCGACCGGCAGACTCTCGCACAATTCTCCGAACACTTACACTTACACCAAAGGTTTGGCGGAGCAGGTGTGTAAGGATTACTGCAACGTGTTGCCACTGGCCATCGTACGTCCGTCGGTGGTGCTGTTCACGATTGATGAACCGATGAGTGGCTGGGTGGACAACTTCAACGGTCCGACCGGCTTGCTGGTCAGCGCGGGCATGGGCATTACGCGAACGGGTTACCTTCGGCAGAAGAACCGCATCAACATCATTCCGGTGGACGTGGTCGTGAAGAACATCATTCTGGCGGCCTGGAAGCGGGGCACGATCGAGCGCCAGGCCGGCCCGAACCATCTGGCCATCTACAACAGTGCCGTCACCTACCAGCAGTCGCTGGAGTATAAGGAAATGTTGGACCGGGGCAAAGAGTACCTCTACACGGTGCCCTTCAGCCGCATGCTGTGGATTCCCCGGGGGACGCCAACGGACTGGAAAGTGTTGTACTACTTAACGGTAATCTGTGTGGCCACGATGTCAGCAAACGATTGATATTGCTTTCGTAAACCCAAAGTGGTGCCCCTGATTAGCTTGTGATGGCATCGGAAGGCTAAAGTTACGTTTCGGTTTATTTCAGTTATTTTTCACTATGATCCTGCCGTCACTTCTGTTGGATCTTTTACTCAGACTGTTGGGCCACAAGCCGTTGTGAGTAGCGCTCTAACCCATTCCAGGCGCGTTCTAGTTTGTCGTTCGACCTTTTCAACCTTTTTTCAATCTTCTCCTGCATCCTCCCGAGACAGCTTAATGAAATTGCAAACCAGAATCTATGGATCCGAAGTCTCCCTGCGGTACTTCGTCTGGCACGAGTGGCGCTTCGAAACGAAACAGATGAACGCTTTGCGCAGCTTTTTAACCGAACGGGATCGGTAAGTTTCGAATCTAGCTCTCATCATCTAATTGTGCCGATCGTAATGCCTGGTTTGACTTTCTGCACTAAAAAAGCGAATCCTTCGGATGGTACATGCCACAAACGACGCTTACTGGCGAATATCTGGAGAAGGCGTACCTCACCATCCGGCGGTACTTGGTAAAGGACCCGGACGAGACCATTCCGTACGCCAAGCGGAAGCTAGCACGTATGATACTCGCCGAGCGTATCATTCAGATTATTGCTTGCGGCTTGATAATTGTAGGTATTTGCAGGACAGTTTTCGCTGGATGCTTGTAGTGCTGCAATAAACATTACGAGACGTTCCGGTTCTGGTTGTAAATTTGTTTAGTTCAATAAGTTTCGGGTGCATTGTGCATTGTCGACCGAGTTTAGAAAACGGAAATCGGAAGAGACACCTCCTGTAACCCGCAGGGACGGGAGACGTTAGCATACCGGATATGCAATAAAAGAAACGCACCCTTCGATTCGAACGCAAAGTTGAATGATCTTTATGTACCGTCGACGGAGTAAGGTGACCGTGATATGGCCCGGCAATGAAGGGCAACCTTGAGACCGTGCCTTGTCCCAGGTCGTGGATGGCATAGCCGAACAACAACAGGCTGGCCTGACGTGGTGCGGTTGCACAACCGGCATTCCTTACCTTGGCGGAATGAAGATTATATAGGAACTGAAAATCCTTTCACCATTCACCATTCGGATTAATCCCAAACACGGCACCTAGGTACGGGCGAAAAGACCTTGCAATGCACATTACAGTTGCTGCGCTGCGGTGCAACAATTTTGTTTTGTTCTTTTGCTCCCTTTGGTGGCGGCGGTGGTGGGTTGGAATGGCATTTTTTGTTAGTGCTGCTCGAGGCGACTGTCACCATCTTTGTGGATGCACACGGAGTCCCCACGGAGTACGGCAGGATGAATGACGACGAACGGTTCGCTACATCGTTATGTTTTGCTTCCGCCATGGTGGATACATGCCAGGGTGAGGAAAGCAAAAAAAGTATCGCACATTACATTCAGCAGCAATTATAGTGCTTGAGGTATTTACTAGTTAAGTAGCATTTTAGATAGGTTTTGGATCTTTGTTCTTTCTGGTTCTACTTTCCTGTACGGGGAACCCTAGCAAATGTATCCGCGTCCGAAAGACCCATTTTTCCACAAAGCGACTCAGCAATACTTATCTTACTCTGCACGAGCCCCATAATGGAACCGAATGCTCGGTGAGTGTTTACGCTATTGAGATCAAATTTACAATTTGTATTCGTAAACTCATAGCGCGCGTTTTATTTCGGAATACGACACCTTGAAACAGCTAAGGGCGTAACTCGAGGATTTACCAAAAATAGCTACCGTTACTACCTTTGTTGGATTGATCCGACACTTGTTCAATCTTACTTTGTCTTTTTCGGTGCTGTGATATTTATCTACGAT
This sequence comes from Anopheles cruzii, assembly GCF_943734635.1. Taxonomy (NCBI): domain Eukaryota; kingdom Metazoa; phylum Arthropoda; class Insecta; order Diptera; family Culicidae; genus Anopheles; species Anopheles cruzii. Next base: position 18,546,947 of record NC_069144.1, read on the forward strand.
AAATTCGTAACGCATCCATCGTTTTTCCTTCGACACGATTAGTGTAGCGTTTTATTGAATAAATCTGTTTAAAATGCATTTCTAACCCGTTTGTGATGTTTAAATTGTAAATACAAGTTGCGCGCGTTAGGACAGTATTCCTTCGTTAGCTCGCAGCAAATAGTCTGGTCGTCGTGTTCGATAAGTTCGTGGTAGAAGCATGTCGGGCAGGCGGAACAGATGCCAATTTGCAACAACCGACAACCGCATCGTGGTAATTAAACTGGGCTAGTGAGATTGCATCGGTAGTTTGTCTCGTTTGTTGTCTTTCTTCCCTGCAGGGAGCGATAGTGGAAGCTATCGCAGGGAGGCTGCATAGCCAGCCTGGTATCGGCATCAATGCTTGCACCCTACATATTGACCGCTGGACCTATCCTTTTGTGCGATAGCTCGTTTAGCGGCATCGTGTTGCGCACAGCAGTGAGGTTTTGTGGGTTCGCATAAATATCGGCCGTCAGTTCGTCAACCGAAATTTCTTTATCCGCCTTCGCCATCTTCGTTGCCGTATCGACCTCAGCCCGAATTTTGCCCTCAATCTCCTTCAGCTCCTCTACCGTGGCCAGCTCCGTCGAGAGAATCTTTTCACGCAGCGACGTGATTGGGTCACGTGTCTGTCGTACCTCGGCAATTTCGTCGCGCGAACGGTAGCTGGTACCGGGATCGGACATCGAGTGTCCCGAGTAGCGATAGGTGGCCGTTTCCAGCAGCATTGGGCCCTTCCCGGCCGAACAGTGTTCCAGCGCGAAGCGTGTCGCTTCACGTACGGCGAGCACATCCATACCGTCCACCCAGATGCCGGGCACAAAGTCGCCCCGCGTGTAGTAGTTGGTATTGGCCGAGGCGCGCTCCACGCTCGTACCCATACCGTAGCCATTGTTTTCACACACAAAAATGCACGGTGTGTTCCACAGCTTCGCCATATTGTACACTTCAAACAGCTGACCCTGATTGGCGGCACCGTCCCCGTAGAGTGCGATGCAAGCGCCCTGGGTTCCGTTGTATTTGGCCGCAAACCCAATGCCAACGCCCAGCGGAACCTGTGCTCCCACGATGCCGTTTCCTCCGTAAAAATTCTTGCCGTACATGTGCATACTACCGCCCTTTCCGCGGGCACAGCCGCCGCCACGACCCGTCAGCTCAGACAACACACCTTGTATCGGAACTCCCATCAGATAGCTCCATCCGTGGCACCGGTAGGCGGTGATGCACGAGTCCTCGGGGCGCATTGCCGCACGCATGCCTACGGCACACGCCTCTTGGCCGGAGTACAGGTGACAGAAACCTCGGATCACCTTCTCTTTGTACAGATTGCCGGCAGCCGTTTCCATGCGTCTTATCATGTACATCTGGCTGTAGTACTTCAGTGCGTCCTCCTTGGACACGGTTACCTGCGTCGCCGGACCTTGCTCGAGGTTGTGCAGCTTGAAAGCCTACCGTGGCCATGTTATGTGTAAACCACAAACATAAAATTAAACACATATTAGGGGGGTCCCATGCAGAGGATAGAGTGGAAAGCAACTTTTGTCCCAAAATCACGACCTGGGAAGCAGGTGTAACAGGGGCCTACGGATAAGCCATGATAAAGGGATTAACATTTACTGTACGACATTTTTAGGATCGTACATTGAAACTCCTGCACTATTCAATCAAATCTGCAATACATTTTAGTGGGCCCTCTATGATTATTGTACACAGAAAATACAGATTACAAATCATTTCTACACTGTTAAGTGTAATTGAAGGTTGTCTACATAATAACTCTAACATCAGACAGAGCTGACACTGTATGACCTTCAGCAGAGCATAGGACTTGCTTGATATTGGCAAAGAATTTCGCCGGGATTTTAAGGCATTTAAGGAACAACGTAAAACTCACCCGCGTCTCGAACGTAGCTTCCGATGCATATCCATTTTGTTGATGTTTCGCAAGTGTTTTCTGAAAAAATTAATAAATAAAAATACCAATTTCAATGAAGAGACAGAACTAACATTGATGTCTTAGCGAACGATTGCCAGTCAGGGTGAACTAAAGTTATTGCACACGGCCAATCGACTCTAACCATCTTATCCGTGGCACCGCTGCTTGCGACAGTTTCAGTGGCGGTTGCTGCTACTTTTCCGGCGCGGAAAATTGTGTTCACCCACTTCGAGAGTCCCATCTTTGCTCGATTCGTTTTTTGTATGCGATTGATACGAACGATTTTGGATGAAGGAAGGACACAGGACCAAACCCACGATCTGGCACAGTGGTGTACTTTCTTTGTTTACACAACACAACACGGCTGATTGGATTTATTATCGGTATCGTTTCGTTTCACCTTTGCTGCGAGCTCGGATGTGTCGACACACTACATTATGCAATCAGAAGAAAACAAACTTGCGCGAAGAAAGAGTCGCAATGGTTTCGCGGTACCATAAAAGGCAACACAGTTCAACACAACCGCTGTTTGGCTACTTTTCATCGCTACTCACCAAGTTGCCCAACAAACCGCGCTGCCCGATCGATTTCGCTACGTTTGAGAACATTTTTGCGCCTGAAGGTGAAAATGGTTACCACAGAATAAGTTGCCTCTACGCACGTCAATACGATTTGTTTTTTTCTGCGGCAAACAGCTGTCAAACGGTTTGTTTTGACAAAATTCAGTGCGCGGAGCTCTGGTGGTGGGTTTCGGAACTGTTTCTCGTGCTTGTCTGCTAGAGCTCGAAGCCGACACCAAAGGGGAGAAATAATTCTCAGAAAATAAATTTTCTTAAACTTTATTTATGTGCTTCGCTTGCACAATTATATCCAATTTTAAAAACACCATACAAAAACCAACACTTTCTTCCTACTATATAATACTTATCCGAATAGACCGAACATGTAACGCCTCGGCTTTGGCGGACGTTTGGATTCGTCCACTAAATTTTTGCTCTCCATCTCTCGAAACCAGTCACTGTGAGCGTAAAGTGTGTCCTTGAAAGATTCTAAAAACAAACCCACAATGTAAATGTAAGGCCCAACAGTTTCGTGTGATTGAACCACCTCAAACTTCCGAGTTACTTACTTTCCAGTTGCTCAAAAGTGCCGGCTTTTCCACCGTACTCATTAGGAAGGCTTTCGATCGGTATCGAATTGTACAGGGAATCGTCTATGTTGACGTGCATATTTATCATTTCCTGTACCTCCTTTCGCAACAATGGTCGCACAAGCATCATCAATCGATTCATAAATGGTACCACGTTGAGATAATGGATTTGTTTCAAGCGCACGGGCAGGGCTTCCTGGGAGTAGGCCATTTGCTTTTTGGCCGCGTCCATGTTGATCTTTCTCATGTGTCCAAGGTGCATTCCTTGCATGTCCGACAGCAGGACATGCCCATTGGCATGTCCTTCGAGTTTTATCCATAAATCCATACACATTGTTAATCTAAAATGTACAGAAAAGCCCACATTATCCTCGAATACTACAGTAATGTTGTAGTGAACTATTATGGATACGGACACTTTTAGAACGTGTAGGTGGTTCATATCCGTTGCATCCGACGTGAGCAGACGGGTGTATGCCATTTTATAGCCCTCTTTAGTTTCGCCAGGTAGTGTAGTAAACATTCTAAATGGAGAAATGAAAGTGAAAAAAAGCTTCAGATGCCATATGGCCAAGTAAATCGAACCCCCCACGAGCTAATTCCGTTGTTCACAAAAATATCTGCCAATAACATTTTGGCCAGTAACGAGAACACCGCAGCATAAAATTCCGGAACTTTCAAACGAAAACAAATATCGCATGGTGGTTGTTTGTTTTGTTTGGTTCCATTGCTTGCTTAGGCAGCACTTCTGCCTGTGTTTGTGTGGTTTCAACTGAAGATTGCATCACTAACACCCCTAGACTGGCACTGTTCATGTTGCAAACAAACAAACGAGTCATGCTTGTTTTTTTGTTAATGAGCACTGCCCTTTGGATGGGTCCGTTTTTTTGCCGGACTATCTGAACCGATAGCACGCATCTTGGGCACAGGGGTTGCTTCCCCATTTCCTCCGCCGGTATCAGTTCTGACGAGGTACTTATTCAACAATTGAGCAAAACACCAATCAACTAATTACACGATCTTTAGCGCCGTTTGCAGCGGATCGCTGAAAATGTCGCGGTCGGTAAAAAACTCGGTGTAGCTGGTCCTCATGGTGTAGTAGTTTTCGATTGTCTTTCGGGTAGCCTCTTGATTGTTATAGTTGGCGTGCAGGAACGTTGCCATCTCGTGCTCTAAGGTATGCGAGAAAAAGATTTATTTAATGATAAAGTAATCGACAGCTCTAGACTCCAGAGTTTCCGATTCTACTAGCGTAGGTTACCTTTTATCGCCGGTAAGTGGGGTTGTGTCGTGAGCCATTGTTTGATCTCTTCGATGCCACCCCGATCGACCTGGGGCCAGCGATCAAGTTGCTCGGTGGGATCAGCGTCCATCATCTCGCAGAAGGCCAAACACGTTCGCAACGTGCTAACTCCGCAACCACCCTACGTCAACTGAAGAGCGAACGCCACTCGAGAGATAAATTAATAGCATCAACACCAGCATCGGTATTTCCAACGGTGACGATGACGATGATGATTGTTGATGAGGAGATTAGGCAGCACAAACACATGCAATCATCTACGGGGTAGACGCACGCCTATCGCCCGTGAAGTCATGTAAGAATACACGCTGGGCGCGTTAATCGAATGAAACGACTTTCAAGTGCCGGACAGATTCGGCGAGTGCAGAGTTCATTCTATTGAGCCGTTCACGTGTAGCCGATCGAATGGATTGTTTTTGAAAACTTTCTATCTTATGATAAAAAGTATCACAAAGAAAGATAACGACCAAATAAATGCCTGGCATGTCTACAGACTACACATACTTCAGAGTCCACATCGTATTAATTAAGGTCTATATATTTCGTCCTAAGTTTAACTCCTCATGAGCCAACCCTCATGAGTTATTGATTGCTAAGTATCAGATAAAGTACTATATTTGTCTCATAGCTTTTCTATTTCATGCGTGAACAGCGCCAACCCATCCATTGTCTATCACAACAGCTTCTTATAGCACTAACTTTGGTCTGTAAAACCCTGATTTGAAACGGGTTTTACCATCCCAAACTTTCTACGTAGAGAGATTTATTTTCATCCACTTCCAGCGTTAACTTGCATCGTCGTCGTAACACGTTCCACATCCACACTTTACAGTATAGAAAGTTCTCGCGCGTTACACTATCAGCTGTGGCTGGATCGAAAAGAGTCACCACAAGGCGCAGACGGTTTCAGAATCCAGGACCGGCGATGCGGCGTCTTTCCGAGCGGTTGCAGTTTACCCATTGTGTGTGCGAAATAATGCACATAATATGTAATTGTTGTACATTATGTTGCAACAAATGGCCGCCGTGGGAATGAGGCAAGTGCACGGGGGCTAACCGCGGTTTTTCAAGATTCTCCTGCTAAAGATAAAAACCCAAAGTTTGTTGGTTCCCAACTGGCCGTCGGTTGGACTAAAGTTTTCGTTGTTGATTAAATAGTTGGTGGCCAGCTCTGAGGGAATTTGCGAACCGAGCAGACCGTGGTTCTCTATCCTGGTTTTCGTTACTGTCGGAGACCTTAATAAGGGAAACTTGCGTTATTGATAGTCAATTGTTTGAAGATTATACACTGTCTGAATTAAAAAAAATAAATAAATTTAATAAAATTGCGTTACTTTTCACTATTTAATGTTTCAGTTTGATACGCTTAATGGTTCAAAAATTTCAGTTTCAGTTGGCCAATCGTTTTTTTTTTTACGCGTGTGGGTTATAGTAGCGTAATTAATGTCTCTATACATTTATATACCCCTAACTATCGATCAATAGAGCTGAAGTAAAACGATTGGTGGTGAATATCTCGGCTCCTGCCAATTAGTAACAAATCGAACGCTCCAAATCAAGTGAGAACATTGTATTATTTACAATCGGCTGATTTTCAGCGTTTTTATTGTGTTCGATTGCTTGCGGTGCCAATTGCCATTATTATCCTATCAGCTATGCCACGCTCTAGAATTGTGCAAAACTAACGCTTCATCATTCAGTATTGAACCACCGTAGAATACATTTAAATATGTACACAAACGAACAATAAACAGTCGAGCTAGTGACTTTTTACGTTTGCATTATTTTTATTAAATCGCACAACATATTAAAGTAAAAGAGTGAAGAATGCGCAGCAAACCACGAACAACACATGGACATTACCGTTTTGCTGGATAATAAACTGCTTTTTATTACAATAAAGAGGGCATCGAAAATGAGCATGAATAGTTAAAGAAGTGTGTAATTTGTTGGACAAACTTATTGACCTGGCCTAACACATTTGTGTTCGAAACCGAAGCACATGTCGAAACTATAATATTTGGTAAGGAAATTGGTAAAACATTTCTTTGAGTTTGATGGCTGAATTCAGACAAAAAAATTGTCGTTAGAGATTAGGGCAACGGCAGCAGCACGTACGCCTTTTAAACCCGTAGGTAGTTTTTTTCTTCTAAAAGATCTAAGACGTTGGCATAAATAAAGACGAATTGTCACATTAAAAATGTTACATTTTTGCACGGTAATAGCAAACCGTTTAATGATCGTACAAAAACATTAAATTCAACGCTTGAAACGCCTTCTTTTGGTTTCAAAACTCAACGTTCCAGTTGGCAGTTGGCGATAACCGAAAATTTAACGGTTTTTCCGCATCTTTACGCACAGCGCTTAGTCATCTAACTAGAAACGGCCGTTAGGAACGCCCTTTGCGGGTTAAGCTGCGCGCTAGAGTAGGTTGAGGTAGGCACGACACGGAATCGTTAGACCATCGGCCACGCCTGGCTAGCTGGCCCGCAGGCAGCAAAAGAATCTGGAACTGACCTAAAATGTGGCGTGAACTTTTTATGTGGAAAACTCTCTGCCCAGAGCAAAAAAAAACCCTTCGGCTCGTTGTTTTGCACTGTCGCTGGGTTTTGTAAACTTAAAGGCACAACATTTACCCGGGAAAACGATTAAATGGAAAAACTGTTGACCACATTGCCGCGCGTCGGGCTGTTCGCGGGCCCATCAGGGGCAGGGTGTTTTCCGTGATTTTTTTCGCCAAGCCATATTGAGGGCACCGCCAAACAAAACATACTACCAAACAAACGGGTTACAAAAATGTGATACGTGCAGATGGTTGCAGTTTTACCACAAACGGCCTGGCCACACGCGGACCTGCAGGGGACATGCTAGTGCCCGAGCCAAAACGACTGCGATTTACTGTAGCAGTCATCAGTTTTGCCCGAGCGTGGTCCACCTACCTGTGGAGCCCGAGAAGTTTACCGGGCCCAGAACAGGTGGCAGAACTCTGACCACACACCTCCGGGTAACCTCAATAAGCGTATATAAGTTGTCGGAAAAATGTGCTTAGCTTATCAGTTGGCGGTTGAAGATGATTTCGACAGCACCTTAAGGTGTACGTCGCCGTGGCCTTAGTCAGCGAAGGTCCTCGCCGGCCTGTGCACTTTTGCGGACCTCACGGCTTGGGGCGATTGTCGGAGTAGTCGCTTGTCGATACCCGGAGTGACTAGACCGAACACTCGTATCCCAAGTCGCTGAGCCTTTGCTGCCTGTGTGTTTGTTTGATTGTGTGTGAACTAGTGTTGTGAACGTATCACCCAGCTTCTCTGCGGGAATCGAGTGTCCGAAGTCGGAAGGAACTCCCGGTGTGATATGTGTAAAGAATGGCGCTAGCGCCGCTATATCACAGCAGCAGTTACCTACTAACTTTGCACTCGCAAGGCGACGACGTGTAGCGTGTAGAAGTAGACTTTAGGACGTGAAGCAGGGCAGACTAAGATGTCAGGGTGCCTAGATTGAAGGAACTTCTGCTGTGATCTGAGTTACAGGTCATATCACAGTAGTTGTACTTTAATGTGGACATTTCCGTTAGCAGCACGGCTGGTGATCGAAGTGGCGGCTATTTATTAAATGCGTGACTCGTGTGTGCGTGTGGGCAGGCAGCAAACGTTATGCGACTAACTTCGTTCAGATGATGTTTCCTATACAGCAACTCATCACTGGGCAAAGTTTGTCGCATAAATGAACTAATCTACAGGGTGTGCCCAAAATGTGGCTCGTCGAGTGCGTTAACAGTTCCCCGAAAAGGGTGGAATATCCGGTAGCCTTTAGGTCCAACTCCATCTTCAAACACCCGCATTGGGGCTTGACACACTCTGGACTTCTGAAGAGGTTGGTTCGCCCGCCGGTTACGTGTCGCAAAATTACCTTCCACAGCTGTCAACCGTAGAAATGATGAAGTATTGGCAGGCGGTTCCCCGAAATCGGTAATGCCAACCTGCCTGCCTTTTGGGGGGAGAGAAAATGGCACTGTCAAAGGTTAGACCTGCAGCTTGCGTTGACGTCAAAATATGGAACCGCCGCGTTCGACAACAATGTTTGCAATGGGCGTCCCGCAGCCGACGATTGATAGCTCATTTCGTATGCAAAAGTAATTTTCTTTTCCCGTGCTCCGACGGCGACACAATGCCAATCTGGTCTTGCTTTTGTTGGTGCGCTGAGCAACGAGGATGTAATGAGCTAGTAATTTATATTTAACCAAATAAGCACCTCGACTGGCGCGGCGACACATTGGACGGAGTAATTCGAACTCGGGGGGCCCAAGTGCAACAGGTTGTGGAGCAGCGGTTCTATGGGGACAGCATGGGCAAGATGCGTCCTCTAGCGCAACCTTTGACCAAAGGCTGCGTTTTAATTATGTCGTCGCGGATGGCACCATGTGCCGTGCCATGTAAACAAATCTCGCTTTCCCGCCAATTCGAACGAAGCAGTGAACCCATTCATCGGCGAGTGGGGCGAGCAAGATATGGTGAGTATGCGCACGATGCTCATGACGGGCGGTCTCGGGATGCTGGCCTCCCCCGGAATCGGCTGCAGTCGTCGGGCGCGACCAGTTCCGTGGCGGTGGTTTTCGCAAACGGATCGCGGCGCGTCGAGTCGCGAGTGTTCCGACTACGCGAGTATTCCGACTCTAGAGGAACTGCGAATTGGCTCGGCGGTCGTCGCAGCGCAGCACAGCAAGGATAAGTGTCCGATCTCGTTTGCATCAATTTAGTCGCAATCGAAGCGGCCGCTGGGTGTTTGCCATTCCGTCACGTTTCCAATCCGCAGCGCGCTCGTAGAAGCAGTCGATCGTGTGTGTGGCAAGTTCTCCATGTTGCTAGATTAAATTTAAAATTTGAATTGGTGATCTTACTTAAGAAAGAAAACGGAAGCAACGTTGGAATCACCGGCTCGCCGGCTCGATGGTGTGTTGAATATTGTGCGCAACGCCCGAAGAACGGCCCAACCGGGTTTGGGCTTTATCCAACAATTAGCCCGCACTTTGGAGGCAAATCCTGTTTCTGGTGGTGTGGTTGGTGTTTGCGGTTTCGTGCAGTTGTTAGTTTTACCGGTGTTTTGTGGATATTTTGAAATGGATCCCAATGCCAGCAAAAAAGAAGAATATTTAACATCGGATAGCGTCATTTGCATAACATAATTTGATGGCCCTAAATTTGTCCAGAAGTTCCAGTGCAGATTCTTACACGGTTCGGAGATCGGGTGTGTGCGTGTGTGAAGTGCTTGATGAGTAAGTTCCCAATTTAAAGATTTTCACTCAACTCCCAGTGCCCAGGACGCTGGCCACGCTAGGCTTCTCTGTATTCTGGAGCAAATCAATTTAAATTTCAATATGGGCGGGTTAGGCGGGTGTTCACAAATCGTCTCCCAACGGTAGTAAAGATTTTTGCCATCGATAAGCACCGAGATGACCTCTAAATGAAAGCGTAGAAAATAGCTGTGCAAACGGGCAGGGCACTAGGGCTTCGATGCAGGAGATAGCGTTCCAGCGTCTCGATATCTATTTCCCAAATGCTTCGTACCATTTTGATTTCGTGATCGGTCAACGTGATTCGTGTTTTGGGAAGGCTTTCTAACGGTTGTCGAAGTAGCCGGCAGTCAGTCTGTTGGGGGGCCTAGATCGAAGATAAAGTAACTAGTATCTAGTTCGGAGTTACGTTGTATGGGACATTTCGCTAAAGCAAATTACTAACGTATTAGCACTTCTTAATGGTAGTTGACTTAACAATTGATAAATATAGGTTACTTTCAAGGACACCATTCCAAAAAAGAGCAATTTGTATTATTCAACCGGCATTTAATAGTAGCGGTACACTTTGAATGGTTTGTTAGAAACGCTCAAGGGATTAACAAGTTCCCCGAACAATTACGGTGTCAACCGAACCCAAACGGCGAACCCAATCCAGGCAGCATTGGACAAGGATTTACATCTTTCGGCGACAGGCCCATGACGATTGAAAAAAAGGTGCAGAAATTCGCAAAATATTTTTTCTAGCATTACATTTTCAAATCTTTCTCGCCGCTGACCAAGGCCGCTGGGCAACAAAAATGGCGGATGAATTTCTTTTTCTCAGCCACCATATTTCTCCTGCGTAAATCTGTTTCGGAGCGTGCACTTCTCCGTAATGACTTCTATGGCGCGAATAAATGGATCATACAATTAATGCCGTGTTGGGGCACCCTGGTGGAATGGGTTTTTTTTCGATATTACTAGCCTTCACCTCTACTAACCTTCGTGCTACGGCTGGGACTGCCAGCTGGGAGTTCTCGAACGTAAATGTTCACGGCATTATGTTTTCCAGCGTTTAATCGAGTCGCCGTGGCTGGCATAAAGTAGATAGTGTTTTGACCTTCGGACGAGCATCTTTTCTCTTGCCTTAAAAACCGGCGCGCCTTTGAAGTGAACTCTAAAATGGACCGATTGCGTGTCGGTGTGGTAGATACTCGACGATTTCTGTTTCTTTTCTTTGCCCCCTCGAGAGAGAGCATCATTAGTTGCGAGATAAAGAATTTCCGAAGAAACACATTTCAACGGTTGGCACGATGCCACTGCAAAGAATGGAGCCTTACAACAAAATTAATTCAAGAAAAATCCTCAGCAGTTTAAACTAACCAGCAACGTTCAACAAAAGTTTCGGTTATGAATAGAAAGCCTTACTTCTTACGAAAGTTCATTTCAGTAACGCACGAAAGTGAATGTGAGTAAGTTTTAATAAACCGTTGAAAGTGAAATTATTGATTCGTCAAATTGAAACCCAACCCGTTGCTGACGTCATTCGCTGTTTCGTGCACGTCGCTAAGAAGGTTTAATCCTCTCGAAGCAGCAGTTTAGAAAGGTATATCCAATATGCCACTGTTGTAGGCATAGGAATCGTGTAATGTGTTTGGAAAAACTTTGTGTAAAATATGACGTATTCTACACGGTTGTCTTTCCGGTGGTTGGTATTCCGAAGACGGACGAACCGACCCCGCGGGCGTATAAGAATCGCTCCGCGACGACCTCGAATCGTTCGCCACGACGAACGTAATCACGGATTCGTGTTCGTACGAATCAAACAAATTAGTCTGTGGCGTTTCGAAGAACGCACCGAATTTTCGGGCAATATGTCGACAGTGTGTCGTGGCGCTGTTCCGCTGCCGCTACCGTTCACTCCGCTGACGCAAGAACTCATAAGCCACAGAATGGACGCGGCCGAGGCAGACGTATATTAATAAACTTTGCACAAATTGAAAAATCGAATTCAATTGTTAGGCAACTCCGATTTAACAGATGGCTCGATTCGGTACAATAAGTCCAAAAGTCGTTAGCAGGAAAATTAGGAAAGTGTTCAAGAGAGCTACATCCCGAGAGAGCCAGAGAGAAGAGAGATAGACAGAGTGAGAAATGGCGAAAAGCGAGAAGGATTGAGATCATTAGGAGCGAAAGAAAGCAACTGAAAGTAAGAACGTGGCCATTGCGGAAGTTTTGCAATGTGTTACGAAACGACGTACAAAACAAACAACACAACCTTAAAACTTGAACACATTCTAATAAACAAAGTCAAGTTACATTTTTCATTACATTTTTTCGTTAGTTTTACGCAACTGCAAAATAATTAATTATTTGAACTATCAACTTAGAGGGTCTTTTCGTCTAGAAAAACAGATCTAGCTTTGGAACAAACTTAACCAGAAAAGGAACTTTTTTACAATTTTAACGACTCCTAATCTCCATCATGCGATAAAACATCAATGGATATGAGTCTTCAAAAGTGATCACACGCCATCGAGTAACTTTCATGTGACTGTCATCAGAATTGTGGCTGTATGTTATCGTGTTCAACGTTAAACTCCTCCCTCACAGTAGTGTCCGGTGGTACCTATGCTGGTTCGCACATTATCACTTCCTAACTGAAGGTTTTTAGGGGGTGGACAAACGACTGACTTTAAGGCTTCCGGAGACATCTGTCCCCGTGCACGTCGTCGAACAGTGTGATAATGTAGTCCATGATTGCCCGGCTGAAATGGTAATTTATGTTGTCAATTTGTACGTATCTCCAAAATCAACTGTCGACCCTGGTGCCTGATCTGTGGATTCGCATCCACAGGTGTGTAGGTCGTTTGCAAGTATGCTTCTCCTTGAGCCTGGCACACTCACTTGCTCGAGTGCCTCGAAAGAAATGGTGTCTACTGACGTGCAACAAACGGACTTCCTGGAGCCACGGAATGAGATTTTTCCTGTCTAGAGCCACCAGGAGGTTCAGATCTGTTACAAATGTTCGTGCCACCGCGGCGATGGTCATCCATCATTGGATGCAACGCGATGAAGACGGAACAGCGGACGTGGTAGAAAAGTTCGAAATTGAAAAACTTACCAGATTCCATTTCCAGCTGGAAATGGAACTCGATGAATCAGTTCCACGCTGCGTCTACTACCGACCAACGTCGGATTGCAGTGGGACTGCAGCGGGCCGCGGATGAGTTGGTGAGGAAAAATCAAGTGGCCCGCAAAAAATACCCTTCCTAACCGGTGTTGCTGCTGCCTGCGATGAATGTCCAAGAAAGGCGAGAAATGCATCTCACACGATGCGGTAGCTCTTCGCGCGGAATTGTTGCACTATCCGGCGGCAAAAAAGGCGCACGGATGGAAAGTGAACGGAAATTGATTGTGCTATTTCGAGTATGAGATAGCGCCGAATTTCTGACAGTTCTGTGCCACTGAATATCATAATTTCTTATCGTTCTTAACATTGCGTTGTAAATGCGAGCTGCGAGCGCGAGAAAAACCTCAAAGTGTGTTCTATATTTTGTAGGGATTTTTTTCAAATGCCATTCAGAGTGTAGTCATTTCCGGTCGACTTATGTTAGCGTGCGCTCGATTAAAATCCAAACTGAATGTGCGATTCGAGAAGACTATTGCTAGTCAGTCAGATTTCCATCTCGCCACACATTGTTACAAACAACTGGAATGTGGGAGGAAAAATCACAATTTCTGTACTGTCGTAAGTCATGGCACGTATCACGTATCGCTTTGATGTCCACGCTCCTGCTCGACTCGGATTTGTGTTGGGTCTTAGAGATGCGCCATGATTCTTTTCTTGATTTTTTTTGCTCACCCCGAAAGGGTTCACATCAAAGCCATACCTGCCGTACGAGAGCACCCATCCATACATCTCGAGCATGCCAAGAATGTTTATGATGACGCAACCTGAAGCTTGATTTAGCTCTGCACTATCCACAGGTGCGTGTTTTGGTTGAGCTGGTCTACCGAAGAGAGTTCGGGAAGAAAAGAAATCTTCGATATGGTGGGGCGTTCCAGAGAATTATTATCAATTTGTGAGCAAACATTCCTGTTTGTCCTTTTTTTAAAACATAGTTTCTAATCACAATGTGTGAAATGCTAACACTTTTTCTATGCGATGGTTAATGCACGCACATTTTTCAGTTCATTATTCAAAGCACACCGTAGCGGAAGGAAAGTAATGAATAACAAATTATTGGATTGAAGTTGGAAGTGAGAATTGATCAAGTTCGTGTGATTCTGGCAGTCCAACGAAAGGTATTCTGGTGCTGCCCACTTCAAATTTCCATTCTAGTATTTGGCACCAAAAAGGAAGAGTAGAACCAATTTGGATCGCATTATCAATCATTTTGATAACGTAAATTAGTAAGAAAATTGAACGAAATTAGTTGGTCGTGCTGCCGAGGGATGAATTAGTCTAAGGACCTGATCGAATGGTGCCACGTAGCCAACCACCGATTACCTAGCAAAGATAAGTGCGGTGCCGTGATGGGCCTGACACGTACCGACCTTTCGAACCATCGCTGGTTCGCTGGGCACATGATGAGCAATGCTTGTAAACATTCGCTCATCTCGCTGTACCGAATGATTAGCTATAACCGTATAATGAATGGGAACTATCAAACGACTGTACGCTCGGGATTATTGATGCTAATTGAAGACTTCGCCACGCTCCGTCTATTGTTAATGGGGCGCCGGAAACGAGAATCGTATCTAATAATGGCATTAATAGGATTCATTCATCACTTTCTTTCATTGTGCCGATGATGTGTGTGTGTGTGTGTGTGCGTATATGGCGCCTGCCAAAATGGTAGGAATGATGTGTGCACAGTTCAGCACACTTATCAATCAAGGCCAGGACCAGAAATTTTGGCGGCTTTTTGCTGCAGAGCAATGTTTATCTTGCTCTACAGTAAAAAAAGGACTCTACAGAACCATTCACCAGGTATCAGTAGTAACGGGGCGCAATAGAGCTACTCCTACTTGATGGAAGGATGTCTGAAATGAAACATGTGGCGATGCTTTAGGCGTAATGCAAGGAAATCAGTCAGCCTAACTAGGTTAATGGTTTCGTGGTAAAACAATTACAGCACATTACTGATTATTCCCTAAACGTCAAACGTTTTGCACCACAAGCGGTGTGTCTCTGCCGGCTTCCATTTAAAATTAGGCACTTTATATAGGCTTAAAATATAAAAATATTGAGTCTGAATTATAAAACTATAAAATTAACAAAGTGTTTCGTAATAGGTAGGTAAACTCTAGAATCTGATAATGAAAGTTGGCCTAGTAAATACAAAACAGTAATAGAGCCTGAGTTCTACTAGGCAAACATAAAACAGTAATAGAGCCTGCTAAAGGTACCTGCCGGTGACGACAGTAAATCAATCCCCAAAATTAATTCATCAGTCACGGGCGCATTAGGCGCGTACACTAATTTGTGTGATCAAATTACAGGGGAGTTTAGCACCAAATTGTACCACGCAAGTGGTGTTATCTCACCGATTCCTTGAAATGTGCAATACGAACAAATCAGTTGTAAATCATTCATGTATCAATCCTACGCCTTCCCGAGCACACAGCATGGGCACTAAGGCAATCACCCGGCAAACGATTGCTCTTGAAGAGCAATGGCCAATGAGTTGGCTTGGAGTGTTTTTATTACTTTTCATGATTTATTGCACTCGACATCAAATCCAAAGCTTTTACACTACACCAACACGCATGCACCGTTTGAGGATTGAGAGCATAAACTATCGCTAGAAAGGGCATCCGGGACGAATTCATTAGGTAGGGTTTTGATATGTTTTTGGTAATAATGAACAAAAAGGTGAAACATTGTTGGTATAATGTATAACATTATTAAATAAAATTATTATTAAATTTTCACTGTCTTAAACCTATGGTTTGCTTTCATTGTGTCGGGCACTGTTGTAGTAACCATTCTTTGCAATGACCACCTTGGTATGTAATGTGTAATATGATTTTAAGCGGTTCGGAAATGTTTGAGACCGTCTGAGATGTTCGGGCAGACTGTCTTTTCCATATGTTTCATGTCATGCTATGTTTAAACAGTGTGAGGAGTACAATAGACCGTCCGACCGATTACGACCCATGACAGGTTTTCGATTGTCAACCAATCAACCATACCACACACGCCCACCGATATGGTGACGATTGAGAGAAAGAATTCATCGGAGGTGGATGATGCGCACAGCATCCGTTTAAGAGCGCAAAAAAGAAAACAAGTGAAAACCTTAATCATGATCGGGTTACAGCTCTTTGACTGATGATGGTTTCGGCGAAATTAGCACCGTTGCCGCCGCCATTGCCGCTTGCTGCAATTTCTGCACGGTAATCAAGCAAAACGAAAGAAATCTTTTCGACGTCTTTCGAATCTTTACTCTTTCATGGCGGTTGTTATGGCAAAAGCGTGTCACTGTGGCGGAGAGAATCCACCGTGAAATGAACTTCATTGTTGCGAATACAAGTAAACGATGTGGTGTAAACAAATCTTGCAAAGTTTTTCGTCAAGCTAACCAACGCAGCAGACGCTAGCAGAACGACGGCAAGCAGGTCTGGCAGGTAACTTGGTTACGGCGGCACACCACAGTCGGGCGGTCTTCGCCTGCGACACAAGTTTTTCGAGATTCACAAGCAACGACTTATGAATATGAGACGATTAATATTAAATGCGCCGGAATGCTGCCATCGTTTCGAAATTCACAGTGTGCTTCCGTTTGGTCACCCCAGAAGTAAATTGAATGAGCAAACGTCGTGTTGAGGAACCGTCATGTGGCTGGATGGAATAGCTTCAAGCCAGAGGTGCTTTGAGGAACACCACAAGTTGGCGTGTGTTTATCCTTGGCAACGGTTAAATTAATTTTCTCGATTGTGTTGACTTGTGATGCAAATAAAGTGTAACTTAACTTATCGTTTTAATTTTTATAAAAAAAAAGCCAGGAAAGGGAGTATAAACAATTATATTCGAAGAAGTTGGCAACGACACAGAAAGCGAAATTAGTAGCTCAACGATCTTCCGAACCTGTCTTCTTGAAAGCGCGTTCTCCCTGAAGTAAATGAGCTTCGATTTCTCAAGTGGCCGATGTCATGTCTAGCGCTCCGTTCAAAAACTGCTGTTAGACAACGGATTGTAACCTATGAACTGTGTTTCAACCAAGTAAGGAACATAATTCGGTTTAATGAAGCTTGTCCTAAGGTTATACGATTTTTGTTTACTTATTTTTCTAATTATCTAGTTGTTTATGTTATTTTTCATTGTTGAAAATTCAATCGATTTGTTCTGGTTGAATAATTTTGGCGTCTTTTCCCAAACCAGCGGAACACATTTAGTGGTTCGTTATTGTTTTTGTTCCGTAGCGCTTCTACCGCGGCGTCTGTATTTTCTCGAATTGGGTATGTAGGTATAAGAGAAACCTTGGCACAACATTGCTGTCCAATGCAAAAGCATGAATTGCGTGAAACACGAATGACAATTCCGGATGACGGAGCCCGAGGAGAGCAATTTAAAATGTCTCTGAGGAAAAACATATTACTACGAGCCGCTGGTTCTAGTACGCTATTACGAAAACTGGTGCCCGAGACTGAACACTGGTCCACATCCCAATCTGACGACGCTGCTCGAAATTATCATTACTTGCACTCAGCAGATACACATTAAGTGTAATCAACGCCCAAGAAGTACGCCCGGTGGGCAAGTCGAGCAATTATATTTTGCATGATTGTTCTAGCAGCAGAACTGGGATCAATAGTAGTTTCGCAGGGAGCTTCAATGTTTGTGTACTAATCACTGCACGGTGTTGGCTAGGGTGTTGGGGACGGGGAGCGCAGAAATGCGACGGGTCCAAAGTGTCTACAAGAAATCGAGGTCTGCAATAACGATTTTACTCAAGAAGTCCAGCAAACTGATCCAGCACCTGCGCAAAAGACGTCCTTCTTTAACGCTTGCTAACGTGAAGTTATTATTATTTAACCTCGTTTCAAGTTGCTCCTCCAAACGTTTACTTATCTTGGGCTAGACGGAAGAGATGGCAAGTACTACACCGGGATGCTGGAACCCGGAATGAGCGCAAATTGAAGTTGCGGAAAATTACACTTTTTCCTACTTAAGACCATCACTATTATATTCCACAGTCTTGAATTTTAATCACGGATTCTGCTCGCACACAGACACAGACAGTGCACCCTACTCTTCATTGTTACTTACCAGATAGATAAAGGATAAAGGGAAAAAATGTGCCGACTATACTCCGGCATTTTTGAAAAATGAGAAATCCTCCGTCCGTTTTATTGCTAAACTTTAGTCTTTCCGGTGTTCGCTCCATTCGGATGCGAGATGAAATAGGTCGAGAACTTTATAGTGGTAGAAACTTTAAAAACCGTAAGCTGTTCCAGCTTTCGGAAGGTACTTTGCATAATGAGAACTTCCGCCAAACTCGTCACTGTGTGCAGTACGTTCTGGTGCGGTGCAACGAGTTTCCCACATGCAACGAGAATTTGAATGCCTTTCATTGTTGTCACTAAATAAATGAAGCAAACCAATGAATAACTGTAACAACAAACTAATGCAGAATCATACGGCCTCGAATTACATTAGTACTCATCATAGTACTCTCCCATTATTGTGTGTAAAAAATGGCAAGTTCCTTTTTTAAACCAATATAAACCAGTTCTCTAATGCTTCATCAAACGCTTCAAACATTCTACACAAATAGTTTTATAGGACAAACAAACTTCGTACTTACCTTACTGTGGTTTGCTACTGTTGGAATGTTTGTCTCATGCCAATTGAGCAACATAAGCTGCGTAGCTAGAAAGACACGAAAACTGCTCCGGTTTAGTTAACCATTCTGAGTTTTTGGTGAGATTTCAAAATCGTGCTCGACAGTTTACCCAGCCCACACATGGAGATCTCTGAACTGGATCCGACTGCTTTATTTGCGTAGCAGCATTACTCTGGCCACTAATAAGCTTAAGCAGACGCCGCTACTACGCCGGGAACTGCTGTTTGGGTTTTCGGGTATGATTTCTTTTTTCCACATTTGAGGTTATGTTGATTTTCCTGTTGTTCGGCGAGGCTAATTGCCAGTTGCAGCGCAGCCCGGTTACTCTGGACCATTAGTGTAGACCACTTAGGGTCGCTTCGTAAAACAAATGCTCGTAAAAAATAATTGTCAAACGTAAATAAACCCTTTGATACGTGCTTTCCCGCTCAACCGGCGAATGTAAACTGAAAAGTATGGTTCTAGCATGCGTTTTAGGTGCTTAGCTTACAGGTCTGAAGTTTGAACTAGCAGCATACAATCAAAGCGTAATCCGAGCATGTAAGCCAACTTCTCGGAGTGTCGAAACCTAGCTGATCGACAAAAGGTTTATAAGTTGGGATTTTATCAAGTAACAAACCATACATACTTTGAATTGTTCATAATAGATCCATTCATTCTATCTCTAATACGACCATCTCTGCAACGTTAGTGATTGGCCTTACCTGCGTAACCTTACAGAGTATTGCAGATCAACAAGAACTACTTGTTTATGCTCTCAAAGAACAAACCGTAAATGGTCCTGCCACATCATTGGGGATGGACGCAATAATACTTTGTTTACCCGTGAAACGTTAAATTCCCAACATTTAAAGTGAAAACTTACACGGAAATGTAAGCAACCGCTTGATTTAAAAGTTGTTGCTGAAAGCAGGATAAAATAAACAGTGCTCCGTGTAAGCATAATCTGCCCTTTTTGTGCCGGACATGATCACTTCGAGCGTGACTATGTCTGATCTCGGTGAATCCTTGTCATCAATCATTATTAAACTCAAAAAAACAAAGCAGTCATATAATTGGTGTGGCGCTTCCGTGGGGGCGCAACCATGGGACTCGCGACTAAGGGATGCAGCAGCGTGAAAAGCGGAAGCAAGCAAAACATAATCGTGGCACAATTAGGATGAGCAAAAACCATGTTAAAAAAACACCTAGACCTCCATCAACCTGCTTCAGGGCCTGTTTCCGAAAAATAAAAACTTTTACAAAAATCTACCGGACTTTGGGTGCAGTTTTGCGAATCTTTCCGAAACCTTTCAGCGCGCCATCGTAGGGCGCACAATTCGGATTGATTGATGAATGTGCGGCCAAAGCATAAATCTTTAAATCGTGTTTAATCCATCCATCGCGTAAATCGTTGATACGCGGGCCGCGTTTTTATCGCCCTGCGTTTCGCAATTTTCCGAATGGCCGGTCGCTGTCTTCGCAAGGCACGTGGTGGACCGCGATGATGCAGTAATTCGTTTGGTACGCGAGTGAGGATGTAAAATGTGTGTAATAAATTTATCATCAACTGATTTATGATCATACTGTGATTTACCATCATACTCGAGTCACAGCCACATGACATGACCGTTCTCGACGATTATGTGGTAACGGGAATCACAAACCAACGTTACCACCAAATCAAACATTGGACTATGTTAAATTCCTATTCCATCCGTTAAACATAATCTTTTAAATGATCAGTTAAGAGCTAAGTACGCCTAAAAAAGGGTTTAGAGTTTGAATTGCAAAATTTTAATTGTTTTGCGTAGTTTGGCAAATTTTGGTGCGAATGCGGTGTGTTGTTTTGCGAGTGACGCAAGTGTTCTAAGCACAAGATAGCCGAGCGTAGTGAAACATCTTCGAGGTATTGAAGGATGCCGGAATGACGCACACAGCGACCGCAGCGAGGCATGAATGTTGCTTTGGCGTCGTTTCAGCCCGGGAGAGTTTCCGAAAAACCGTTCCCGAGCGGTGCCGGTCCCGGTCCCGAGCTCCAAAAACAGTGTGGAATCGTACAAAATGCAAATGGAATCTAACTAGTTTGCTAGAAATAATAGTCAACCCGTATACGCAACAACCGAGGGCACTGGCACGGGGGATACGGAGCACTGTTTAGCGCCCGTAGTTAGATAAGCGACGTTCTACGGATGCGGTTTACTGCTTGCGTCCTCATTGGCAATTCACGCGCGCGAACCGTAGGCCAGCGAAGACTCGCTGGCGATCGATTTGCATACCAATTAACGATTCTAAAAGTCGCTCCACGTTTTCACGGATTCACGGTGGGAAATTGTAAGTTGAGTGTTCGATTGCGGTACCGGGAAGTGGATTTTTAACGTTGTGGTCTAGGAACGCCACAAGGTCCGGCCTGCTCCATGCCGGCGTGACGTTGTGCACGATAGTATTTATTTCTCAGTAACAGAACCTTTTGCACCGCCAGTTGAAGGATGTCCGCACGATGTGTGCTCCTTCCGGGAACGATTTCGTTAGCGTTTCTACTTCGAATACCTGTTGTAGAGCCAATAAATAAATAGCAACCCTACAAGAATCTTCACGCTAACGTCGAGCACCAGAAGCCGCTTGTACTTTTTCAGAGCCGCCGGTATGGTTTCGTCCGACTCCTTCATTAGGTACCGGCGGCCGCCGAGAATCGCTCGCTTGTAGTACTCCATCATGCCGTGCAGAAAGTAGCTGGTCGAGAAAGCACTCCTGTGGATGGAAGGCATCGGAATGGGTTAGGCTTTTAGTTGCTCCACAATCGTCCTGCAGCCGGCGTCCGTACGTACTTGTCGTCGTCCTGCAGCACCTCCTGGAGCTGTTTGAAGTTGTTGTTCACAAAGAACCACTCGTTGTTCATGAAGTAGCGTAGGGACACTTGGGCGTCAAATATTTTACGAATCAATTTTAACATACTTTATCGCCGGTGATAGAGATACAGAAAATAACAATCCTAGGGTTAGTGGGGGCCGATACTTGCTGATGGGTGCTAGACGTGCGATCGTGACTCACGTACAATGGCTTGTGGCTGGTAACGCGAAGTAGCGTGTCGATCAGCAGTGCCGGCACTATTTGGGCGAAAAAGAACACGAAATAGAACAAGTATTTGTTGGTCGTCGCCGTTCCACCCGGAGCCCACAGAACGTTGGAGAGCGGCACACGATCGAACAGCACTTTGCCGTCGTACAGCATCATGCCGTAGTTGATGGTTTTCTCCGGCGCGGCGGCACTGTTGTAGACGGGCAGCGCGCCGGCCCCATCGATCGAGGCCCGCTTCCAGGCGGCCACTATGATCGCCTTAATGCTGACATCGACCGGGATGCAGTTGATGCGATTCTTTAGATCGACCAACCCGGTACGAACGACGCCGGAAGCGCAACCCAGCAGCAGCCCGATGGGCCCGTTGAAATTGTCGACCCATCCGCTCAGCGGTTCACTTTCGGCGTTCGTCACAATCGATGGCCGGAACACAACCAGCGGGATCTCGTGACGATACTCCTCGCAAATCTGCTCCGCCAGACCTTTGGTGTAGGTGTACGTGTTCGGTGCAAACCGTGTCAATCTGTGTGTAGACAATTTACCGATTAAGTCCACTTGTCAGGAGACTACGACGACGAGCGTTACGTAACCCGGGACCCGGGGATTGTCACACGAAAAACGCACTTTTCTTTAAACATCTCCAGCGTGGCCCGATCGAACGTTTCGGCCAAACGTATCGCTTCCTTCCAGTCCATTTTCGGCGGATAGATCTTCTCCTCCACGTGCAGTAGCTCCGGGTTGCAGTAGGTGGTGGATATGTGGACGACGGCCTTTAGCTTGTCCAGTGTTTTGGCCCACTCCAGCAGTTCGCGAGTGCTGCGAGTGTTGGTGAGGATGGCATCTTTCAGTGGGTCATCGAAACGCACACTCGCGGCAGCATGAAACACAAACTGGACGTTTCGCAGCCGCTCCACGGTCTCACTGGACATGCCAAGGTGCAGCTGGGTACAGTCACCCTCGATGGGGCAGATCTTGGCCAGGGCGGCTTCATTCTCACGCTTCAGTCCGGCAAACAACTGGAAAAACAACAAACACACGCACACAAGCACACATACACACAGGCACCAGGTGCTTATCAAATCGGTGCATCACACACGTCGGAAGTTTGTCGGTGGTGGCGCAGAATATCCGCGTCCGGTCCGTACTGTCGTCGTACTTACCTCTCCGTCGGTGATCTGTTTCAAACGCTCCTCGAGCGATTTGCCGCGTTTGCCACGCATCAACACAAACACTGTTCCGAGTTTCGGGCACGATCGCAGCAGTTTCTCTATCAGCACTTTGCCCATAAAGCCCGTGCCGCCGGTAATGAAGACGTCGGCACCGGCAAACACGGCCGGTATTCCGGTGCATTGCTGCTGTCGCGACACCATCGCTACGCACGTCGGTCAACTTGATCTTTCAGAGACCCCCCTTTCCAGCTAGAGCCGCAGCCGGTGTAATGTGTGTGCTGGTCGCCGCCGCTAAAACCGCCTCGATGTTAGAACGTTCCGATCCGACGCTACGTCGATGAATGACTCGGCTGGAACGGGGTAGTTTCGGACGATGGCCGGACACGATTGCGTCGGTTACAATTTACGCCGAGCAAATGAAAGCACACTATTGAATATTGATTGTTTTATAACAAACTTCATTTCCATCGGAAGCCAGGCTTTCGATACGGACGGAGTGTTTGAGAGTGTACTGGTACTAGCACCAGCCCCCGTTTCGTTCAACGGTCAAAATAGGGATCTTTCCAACGAATACCAGTCCAAAGGGCCTTTGGATCGTCACCAGCACCACTACCGGGCGCTCGGATGCCATTCACACCAGGTGGGCGGCCCCAGCAGATGTGTTGCTACAGCAGGCTCTGGAAAACAAGTTCACAGAACCAGTTCGTGAAACAATCGGTTCGCGTATGCTGATCGGATGAAGGAGGAAAAAAAAAAACGAGCGCTCGCCTATGAATATTCATTTTGAAGGGACTTTTGGAATGTTTATCAAACCCCTGGTCCGGGAATACCCGTTATAGAACCATCCGCGGCAAGTAAGTGACTGCTCTTGAACCCTCCCCAAGCGTGCGCAGGGTTAACATATGCTTGTTTAATATAGGGGTAAAGCTGAACAAATCTAGGGCTGTGAGAAGCGGACACTGTACGGCCTCAGCGTAGCGGGCCACAGTTCATGACCAGTCCTTATTGGCAAATGAGTCAGGATGCACACTTCAACCCGGAACCACACTCCGATCGACCCCGCAGACCCCGCCGACCGACCGACTGGCCACTTAGCCACACTGCGAAAGCGATTGCTGTAAGAGAAAACAATAACAAAACCGCATATCGATTGCATCGGCTTGCAGTGGGAGGGAGATCATTTTTTTGTTGTTGTTGCAACTATCAGCGTTATCTGTAATTCCCAGCACAACACACAAGAAGATTGTTATTCTCGCTTTCGGTTCGATTCTGCTCAATTTGTCTTGTTTGCAGAACGGTTGAACATTGAACCCATCGAGTTTACTAATTAAACAGCGTGGTTGGGATCTCATCGATGTTCGAAAAGTCGGTTCCTCTATTCATTCCGGAACGAAGATAGCATGTTTCTTGCGTATCTGAAGCGATGCTTAATGAACGACAATTTGCGTGCAGCATGGTCTGATTAAATGGAGAGAATGTCTATCGTTCACCAGATCAATGTTCAATCGATGTTTGTCAGAGATTTAAAGTGTCGGTCGTACGGTCTTTCATTCGTATGAATTTGGCTTCTATTTGACCCAGCAAACGTATGAACTGAACTAGCACGTAACCATAAACCTACAGCTCGTGTTTATGGAGAAGTCCCAGGAGTGGAGTACAGCAATCGTATAGATCACTATTTTAAAGTTGGAATGGGTTTTGACGATTCTCTAACCTCCATGTTTGAGTTCTGAACAGATCGGTCTCCGGAACTTGGAGCCAAAGCCAAACCAAAAGACCTATAACGCTTGACATACTTTTCATACTTCACCAGCTAGACGCCGCCGTGAGCCACCGTGCCTGCCGACGGATGCGGATTGAACCAAAACAGGACATGTTGATCAGAACCGCAATTGAATTGAAACGATAAACAGTCCGCAAGGAAACGGACGACCGACTCGCTAAGTGCCATAGATTGGTCATAATAATAAAATCGGGTGTTAAATTTTGTGTTGATTTAATAGAATGGATGACGCATCTATTGATTAAGTAGCTTTAAATAGCACAATATTTATGAAATTGAATGAATTAACAAAACTTTTCAGAAAACAACACTCACTCAAAACTCTGTCGAAAATCATCGAATGAGGATTAAAAGTGTGTACATCATAGCAGTGGAACGGCAAAGAAGTGCTTGCACAGAAAACACGGCCACAATAATCTCGTTTCCAGCTGAATTGGGCGAAACGCCATTTTCGGCATGCCTAATTGATCCCGTGGAGAACAGCTCCCCTGACTTCTGACTTCAGCGGTCTGATTACATTCTGGGCTTATAGTTAAATGCACTTCGTGCGGCGGATGCGGGACGCGCGTGAATTCCTTCGACGGATTCTCGAGCAACGAGCATTCCCCGAACGTGTTCCGTAGCCGGCGGGAACGAAATGCCAACGGTGCTCTATTGTTTCGCATTTATCGCAAGGTGGGCTCATAAATTTGCTACCCAACCAGGGATGGGTAGCCTGCCTGCAAATAGTTGCCGTGCAGCGCGATTCCTTCGCCCGGCTTCGCCGGTACTCTCAACGAAATGATCCATTTTCGGGAGCTTGCTCGGTGCTGTCTTAAGGCAAGCATTTTAGCGATTAATGCGTCAGGGTAAGATTGGCCCAAATTAAATTTATTGCCCTATCACTGTGGGCAAAGGTCTATGTGTTAATCACCGAGGGAGACAAATCAAGCGACGTAGGCAAAACGGGAATTAGATCCAACGTAAGCCCGGGTCGATGAGCTGTCCCTAAGGTTCCCGAATGTTTGCCTTTGCCGAAAGCGGATGTTTGTTTGGCACTCGCACGTTGATTGTCCGTCGCGGATGACATCTCCCCCAAACACTTGATTGATAAATCAGTGGAATCCATTTTCTTTTTAATTAGTCTTCTCGTTTAACGAGCGCTTTCGGAATAACGGTGAAGTCACACTGGGACACAGTAACATGCCACTGGTTGGTCCAAGTAGTTGCCACCTGGATGTGTTGGGCTGCGTTTGTTTACCCTCGTTCTCCGGTTACGGGACAGCCACTTGGGATCGATGCTCATTAGGAGCAAGTTTCACTCTCACTTTTGCGTCACTTTTGCGTGTCACACGATAAAGACTGATCACTTCCGATAAATCACCCGTCGGAGGCAATTCGTGGACATTTCGTTAAGATCTTTTAAGAAGAATTTTAAGAATTAAGTTAAGAATTTTTTGGGAACTCTTGTGATTGGTTTTACATTGCGGTATGTTTACCAGAGCCCTGATGCAATTATTTTATAGCAATAAAATGCAATCACCGACAAAATGTATTATAGCTGTTACTGAACAACAGTGGTCAATCAGACCTAGGAATTGATAAGTTTATACTTTTCTAATCCTTACTTTTCTAATAGTTAGAAACATTTCTTAGATAAGCTTATGAATTTTGAAGGAAATTTCCTAAAGGTTTGGGGGTTTTTACAATTTTATACAATTAACAATTACCATTTTACAAACAATAATTGTATAACGATTATTGTTTCAAAGCGTCACAATTACGATCGAATAAATTTTAATCTATTACTAATATGCATGAACCGAAAACCCCTTTTATCCTTCAAAATTGTTAGCAATGGAACCGGGCAATACTTTTAAATATTAAAAATGTCCTCCGTCATTGTATTTAAAAGCAAAAAAAAATCGTATTAGAATAATAAAACTACACCATTTCACTACAAGCCCATGCTTTTCATCACATTGGGAATATGGTTAATGTGATTGCTTCACTGTGGCCATCGTCTATCTTTTCGAGAGCCATCGTTGGTTGATGTATCAAAAAATGTCACTCAAACCCCTTTTCGGTGCTTCGACCAAAACATTCTTTAACAGAAACTTCATAAAGCCTCTTACTATCCGTTGGCGGTTCCTACGAGCCCCGCGGCATCACGGTGCACCATGAACTGCTCAGGCCATTTTTTTGTTACGGGAATTTCTCTGAAAACGAATTGAATTCACATAACATTCGATGTTGTTGTGGTAGGAAAATGATCCAACATAATATAGAAGCTCCAGTGAAGGTATGAAATATTGCCTGGCATCATTTATAGAAAATCATGCCGACGGTGCCGTCGTGGCCGTCGTGGCGCAGGTCTAATGGACCCATAAACAGTGCACCATAAAAAGGAAATAAATTGAAAAAATACGATTTTAAATTAACGATCTCCAGCTTGAGGCGGCAGCGCTACGGGTCAATTCCTACGAATTTCTCGACACAACTGGAAAAAGGCCAGTACAACATCACAGTACGCAGGACACGCGCCTCTTGACTGCCGGGCCAATGGTAATCGAAAAGACAAATATCAGCCAATCACAATGGCCTGGCCTTTATAAGACACTTATCCTGGCCAAATAATGTGAAATCGAACGACAAGGTTTGGTGACGCGGTTACGTGCGCCAGTCCTTGGGTGTTATCGCTTCTGCGGTGTTTGTTGCTAGAATGGAAAGTTAGGGTGATCACATAGCATAGCGGCGTGCGCGGGTCTGTGTGACGACAGGGACAAAAATGTAACCGAAAATATCTTTCCACCTAAATTGTCATCTACAGACGCCGCTGGAGCCAGCAATATGGTGCCAGTTTTATTACGTACGGTCTCGAATGACCTTCAATCTGAACGAATGACGTGTATGTAAGCCGCAACGATTGCCTGAGTCCACATGGGCACAAGGAAGGCACAAAACGGGCTTAAAGATTTCGGTGGTCTTTAAACTCAAGTTCACTACTACTAGTAACATTTCACAAGAAAAAGGCAAAAGAGTGAGTTTTCCTACCAAACAATTCGGTAGACAAACTCAAAACATACGAGATATTGATTTTAACAGGGCTATTTATTTAATTAATGTTCGCGAACGTTCGGTAAGCAAGACGGAAAACTTTGGAACCGATCCGAACCGAAAAGCGAAATCTCAAGTCGAATTATTACATTTTGTTTTCCGCGGTTCTGTTCTCGTTTCGAATGTTGAGGGGCAACGGCTGTGCGCTGTGTCCCAATGATAAGGCACCTTTGGATCCTGTTTGTACAGCGTACGGCCCGAGTCATTATTTTCCCTACGCTCATTCGAAGGAATCGATAGACGAGATAGGAAAACATCGCTGTAATTGCGCACTGAAACGCTTTTGGCAGTTCAAAGGGTGAATTTAGTTTGTCGCTCATCTTGGCCCGTTGGACACGACTGTTTGGACCTAAAATAGCACCAAAAGAAAAGTTCCTTAAACATGGTTTCTAGGAATGGAAATGGCGATGTTTGTTATTGTATTACTAGTACTGATATTTGGAAACTTGCTTTGCTATTAACTTGTGTGGTACTCGCT
Source organism: Anopheles cruzii (assembly GCF_943734635.1). Classification (NCBI taxonomy): domain Eukaryota; kingdom Metazoa; phylum Arthropoda; class Insecta; order Diptera; family Culicidae; genus Anopheles; species Anopheles cruzii. Next base: position 18,575,064 of record NC_069144.1, read on the forward strand.
GTAGCAGCAGTATTAGTATTTTATTATGGGTGTTGTAGTATTAATTTTTGGGCACAGCTTAGATGCACATTTTGTTGCAGTAATATTTATGTGGGTTTTGAAATTAAGTGAGTAAGTGGACTCCGAAATATTTTACTCACTTGCTCCAGGGAGATGGAAGATAAGTCGACACAAGACGCACGTTTTAATTTGATCGGAATTCTGTACAATTGATGCTTCTCAGTCTTGAGTTGCGCAGCCATCTCATTTCGTTTGAAGGCCTTAAGAAAAATCCAGAAGAAGAAGAAAAAACCACAGCAAATAACCCATTTGAAGGAAGCTTTGAATGAAAAACCTCCACAAAACCACATACACTAATTTTGTTGCACGATAGCGTTCCTTCACACGCTATGAAACTGGCCAGGGAATCGATTGCTGACCTTCAATTTTCACGAAAATGTGTCAGAATGGCTTGAAGTGGTTTAAAAGATTAAGAATTGTTTTGAGATGGCATCGACAAATTGCCAGACAGATATCTAGCGATAGCACATACTTTGAATAAAGTAGAGTTTATCATTTTAATGCAACAAACGTATGTTTTCTTTAAAAATATTCCACATATTATTTCGTTTTAATTTATTTTTAGAACTCTTGTGTTAGATGAATTCTACAAAAGCGTACAAAGCTCAACTATATGAAAAATTCGTAGGTTGAGGAATGTAGTTTAGTGAATATGGAAATCAGGTTACATACAATAATTTTGGTATCAATAACTCCTGTTTCAATTTTTGGAAATATTTCCTAAAGCAGGATCGTCTTCGATGCTCCCTTTTTCCAGCATATTCCATGCGGTAACCGTTCCTTGCTGCGTGAGTCTTTCAAGTTGACCAAATAACTTTAATAGTTGTGTCGTAATTAATTTATTCGCTGTCCAGCCCTAGCTTGGGGTAGCTCTAACGCGAACGCGTACCACACAACAGGTAACACAGAGGTCACGTGCCTGTTCCGTTAATTAAACAGTTCTTGATGAAATCCGCAGTAAACTGTTTACCGGATTACCCAGCTCTGCGGGCGACACGAAACAGAGAAATAAGGAGAATCTATTGGTTTTTTTTTCCCCGGTGTTCTCAGAAGGAATTCGCCAAGAAATTAACCGGATGTATCATTCCAGCGGATGTCCGATACAGCCCTCAAATCCAGTTTCCTGTTAATTGTAAACGAAGGCCGTCGTATTTCACAGAACTGCGATTTCAGATTCGGCAAGCAATTTTTTAAATTTTTAATACTTGTGAATGTTTGCGTTGTGAAAATTATTTTCATAATAATATGTAGTGAAAGTTCCTTCAAATGCGCTCATGTTGACGGTATTCCGCACATATTGTTTTTCCAATGGCTACTATTGGGAGCCATGAGCATTGCTCGATAGTTGGAAAATCTTGACGCGTGTTTACCGATCAGCGAAGCATTTGTTGGATCGTTTTAGTAGATGAGTGTCAAATTACCTCAATCGCTACGTTGTTGGTAATTACAAAAATAAAATCACAATTCTACAAGTATACGTGAGTGCGTGATTTGGAAAATAAATTGCAATAATATGCACAGTTGAAAAGTGATAAGGAACATTCATGTGCCCAGTGTCTTCCTAGGTTTGTACCATATCATTGCGAGGATCAGCGTAACAAGCTGCTTCTTCGATAAGGCTGACATGTTGTTACTTTCTGCGGCTGCTGATGCTGCATAATAGTTTTACGTGATCGCCCTACTGGTTTGGTGTTGGTAGAAAGGTACTTACTAGGTCATAGAGAGGCACTTACTGTGTGGATTTCGAGATACTTGCTATTTCCACGATTTGTGTCGACAAATTAACTTTTATCGACCAATAGTCCATAACTGGAATGGAATTGCTATCCAAAGCAGTTCAGAGCGAAAGAAGTGTGTCGTGTTCGTGTCACGAAGCTCGGTGAGCTGACGGCTGATCCTTGGCTCGTTGTTATTCATTTCCAATGAGTGGATTCGTACACCCATTCCAGCAACATGCTGTCTTCACAGAGCCCAAAGGGGCCACATCAGAATCTATGTGCGTCTGGCATCCCCAATTGTCTGGAGGACCCACTTGATCTTGGTTTGGTCTTAGTTTGTCAGGGGTCCTTGGAAAACTCTGGTAATCTGCTCAAACGGTGCGTCTATTTTCTTGCTCACACTGTCTTATCGCGACATCGAAATTTAAAATTACTTCTTCGTGTCGGATAAATGCTGTTTTTTAAGAAACTACTGTACCTACCAACCTACTTAGCTTTTATTAAATACCGCAACGGGTATTGTACACATTGTAGTTGGGAAAAACTTCAGTACCGTTGGATGACCTATAAATATCAGTTTCTCTACAATAGAAACAGTAACTAAACTTTTCAATCTGATGATGAGATAAATTTATGTTTTCTAGTGCACGGATATAGATGATTGTGGATTGACCTATAAGTGTGTTAAACTAATTGTTTACCTTTTCCTAGAAAATTGTACCTCTGATTGCATGCCTCGGGATAAATGTTAGCTTTCCGGTGCTGCACGGACGTCCTTTCGGCGACTGCTCGTTAGACCATAATCCTTAGATTGGAGCTGGTTGGTTTCGTTATTGTGAAGGGCTTTTGTGTTGATGTACTCCATCGTCAGCAAAGCCACTAAGACTGTTTTGATCTTAATGAAATTTACTGTCGACGTTGAAGTGTGGTTCATGGTTAGTCGCACTTATAAAGAGTCAATTCCAACGAACAGCTTAAACGAGACTACTTTATATTTGCACATCAGACAACTTCACGCTGAGCCTGAAGCAACTTGTCGTGAGCGGTGGGCAACTTGTTTGTAGATTTCTATAGATTGTTGTAACTTATTCGTGTATCAAGGCATGCTTGGGTTCCACCGTTTGAAGGGGGGATTGTGTGGTGTCTTTTCAGTGCTGAAACAATGACTAACAAAATTTGCTGAATTCTTCGTAAACGATGCACATCGTGACATTGTGGTTCCGTCAGCTCAAAATCCATTAAATGCCAAATACGAATGATTAATTATAAACGGTATGGCACCATATAAAATCCAACCAAGGCTTACATCCTGACCAGTATGTTCAAATTCAAATACGATGAGAGGCATACACTTACGATGAGTTAGTGTTAGCAGTGTTAACATGCGGAATGTGTTCACTGCTAACAAGTAGCAAGTTTAATTTCCGCCTCCATTAGCATTTCATTTCCAGCTGCTGTGCAACGTAATTATGGCAATGCTGCAATATTGTTTTTTACCTACTCTTTTTGGGCGCACAGTTTGATCCGATCAATTGGGCAATTGGGCATGTGGTTCACAAGAGCTCCACTGTCTGTGGGTCGTGTTTGTGAAAATGTGTTTCATTTCACTCGGTAACTCGGCAGAGCTCACAATGATGGATGCTGCTAATGATGAGTGGAGTGTCTAGTGGAGTTATATTGTGTTCGCTTCTTTTACTTTTATTGCATTACCAACGGTTCTTTTCCTACGGCACTGCCCGTCGTTGTAGTGTGCTAGCTTTAGCTCGAATTAATTAGATACGGACATCATCATCATCAGAAAAATTACATCATCGCTGGAGAGCGAGACCAATCAAACGATATCATTTTCTTCGAGAGAACTGTGTGAGCTATATAGGCACAAACCATTTTGGAACATAATATCCATTGTGTATGCCGATATCTTTCTCCCAATCTTTTAGAAGATGCTTATGTGCAACTTTTTTAAATGCTTTAATGAGAAAAAATAAAAACATAAGCAAACCCTGACGAAATCAATCTTTCCGATTGTTTGTAGCATGCTGGCGTACTGGTCTGTTAAAATGAAACTAAACTGGATAAAAAATTCGCTAATTTCGGGAACTTTGGAAGGAAATTTACTTATTGTGTTTTAAAATTCTAGAAAAAGAACCTTTTCATTCTTCCATTTAGTGTTTGCAGCTAGTGAAGCTTCCATTAACTCACAGTATCCTCAAAAACTCACAACCCCGTGTTTGTGACATCATATCACCAACTTTAATTAAAAATGGTAGCAACCACAATAATGGAACGAAAGTTTACTTTTTCCGGCAATATCGGCTAGCCCGACGAGCGGAAGTATCACAAATTTCATTAATATTTTCAATATTCTGTGTCCTTTTGCTCCGCCGAGCATCGTTTTCGCTTGGTTCGCTTGTGGTTACACCTTTTGCTATCCAGTTCTATTTTAACCCGCCAGACTGATGGACAAAAAAATCTAGGGACGCAAGTAAACCAGTGGTTTGTCGCAGCCGTTTTGGTTTTCTATTAAATTATCTGCCCGTGGAAGACCGTTTTTCAAACGCATCCCAGTTTGGAGCTTTCAATCGAGGTACTGTTCAAAGTGTTTAAAAACGGTCCACAATTAAATTTTCGAAGTGGTTTCTGACGAAGGTGTAGTATCCGCAGCGAGCGATACCTACTACAAAATGAACGGAAAATTCAGTTTCAACATATTTGCGTTTCCAATATTTAATTCAAGCATTTTTAAACGTTGCCAGTAGCGTAGCATATTATTAGTAATGCGTAAAAGTAAGTTACGCTTTTAGTAAAAAGCTCGTGAAATCTAAATCTAAAAATGAAAATGAAGTCTAAATCCCATACATTACCGTACATTCTCGTACATGGCAATAATCGAACTATAATATTTTTTGTTTCTTCTACAGAAACCCGTTTGATGCTCCGAAAACATTCCTAAGCCCCGTAACGCTGGTGTTGCCGAGATTAACGGCCGTTTGACATTCCACGATAAGAAAATAAAACTTCACCATGGTACGGCTGGTTCCCTGGTGCTAGTTGCGTAACTACGAGACGCGTCACTTCAGACAAAAGCCAACGCGTCACTATCGGCCGAACGCCTAAAGTTGCACCGTTGAAATATCTGGACCGGATCTGGACAATTGCGACGTACCGGACAGGGCGATCGACGATACGGTCCAGAATGGACTTGGGTGTGGACGGCCCGCGGCACAAGAGCTGGCAGCCCTATCGACCGGCCATTTACAAAACCGTTGCCTCCTGGAGCCTCGTGGCCACGCTGCTGCTGATCCACGTAAGCCACGGGGCGATTGGAGAGCGAACTGGGACCGCTTCTCGCACGGCTCGACTCGGCCTGCCCGCCGACGGTAGCGAGTGGCGTCCGCCGGAAGCGAAACATTGGCAGGCACCGTCGACGCAACCCGGACCCGCTGACAGCCCGGTGACGTTGGTGACAAGTTCGCTCGATCGTATCGCTCACAGCCATCGGGCGGCCGTAGTGACGATTGGCGGCATGATTGGCACAATGGACAGGGCCACGCTTGGGCTTGGGCCATCACTCACCGCCGATGTGAGACAATCGAAAGATGGTTTGGCCCCGGGCATGATGACCGACATTTTCCTGTTCCATAACGCCACACGGCCCGTCGTCGCAGGACGACGATGGTCCCCCACGCTAGAAAAACATTTCCTGTTCCGTCGTGATTTGAGCAAAACGGAACAGGATACGTCACCTTCCGTAGGCGCGGGGAACGGGCAACCCATAACCCACTGCCCGGGTTCAGAATCGATGGTCGGAAATTGCACCACGACCCGGGACTTGCACCCGCCGACGCTAATGACCCACGCCGGTAGCGGTAACGGCACCGAGGTCACAGGCCGCCTGAACAGTACCGGTTTCGCAGGGCCGGCGATGGATGGGCCGGAATTAGCGACACTCCAGTCGCCGCTGGAAGATAATCGCACCGCCTACTACTACTCGGTCGCCAATCTGGACAACCACAACGACGTGGTGTGCGACGACGAGTATCAGATGGAGTACAACGAGAACTGCTTAATCGATCACAACGTCACGTGCGTCGGCGATCCCGACTTCTGCAACCTGACCTACGGCGAGTACCGACAGCTGCTGATGGATTACATCTATCCATCGACCGGCGAATGGATTCTCATCGCCTCGCACACCGTCGTCTTCATCATGGGACTGGTGAGTCGATTGGGCCCCTCGGGGAGGGTGTTTTTCATTTGGCCAAACTTTCGCGAAGCGTGTCAACTGGGCCGCAGTCCTGTCATACGACGCCACAGGACATTAGAGCGCAGGAATTGGGCGAAACTTTTAATAAACCTTTCGACGACAATGTGTGACACAACATGCTAATGCTTGTCGCACAAACCCTATTTTTACGGCAACCCCTTTCCGATATAACGGCCCAAACAGATAGAGTGTTGTATAGGTTAACGATTTGATAGTAGGTTAGCTGGCAAAGCGCCCGTTTCTTATGGAGCCTTGCGCCCAGCTACATGAGTTTGACTTCATGGGGCATTCGAGAAAAACTTAAAAGTTTTTGAGAAACAATTTTTTTTTCAAGTGGCTAGGCACGGCTCTTAATGTTTGAAGAGGAGGGAATGTTTGAAGATCGACTTTCCGACATACGTTTTACTATACGTTTACCTAGCTTTACCCATTTTTATTTTTCGATTACAGATTCAGATCTGTAGTAGACATTACCAGATTAAAAACCATAAAGACATTGCCGAAATCTAACAACACTTATTAGTGGCCATCTTTGGACAGAAAAAGACGTACAATTGGCACATTAACCTCCCGATTCAAGTCCTAAAAGTGTGAATATTCGAATAGAAGGTGCCCGTAGAAGACGAAAAGAATGCTATTATATTGAACAATTGGTTTCATCGGCTTCCAGTTTCGTTCGTATCCTTTATAAAAAACAAATTTCCAACTACTTTGCAATTACTGTTTATATGTTTCCTTAAAATATCATAGCATTAGCCAAATACGAATAAGTTCTCTAGGTTTGCTAGTGCGCTACTTTGTGGAGAATAATTACCTACAGTCCTTATTCCATCGCTAACCACTCACTGGATCGATGGGTTGCTATTTATTCGAGGAGTTCACCGGCAGCCGCCTCAACTACCGCAGGCCGGCATTAACTTATGCATTGTCAAGAGGCGTTGAACGTGAAATTAATGATAACTGAGAACGATTTATCTTCAACTGCGAGAAAAAGCATCTCAGTTTGTTAAATTGTTTATTCTTTGCAGAGTTTTTGCAGAGGCTTTGTGGCAACACACATGGTAACATGTCAAATTCTTTACGGAGTGGATGCAAGTTTTGTAATGTTTCACAAAGTGGGGAACAAATAGCAGATTATTACATTTTACTGACATTGGAAATATTTGTTCACTCTGCTCGTTACTTCCCATGAGTATAACTCTTTAAAACTGCGAGAAACTGGATTACTGTTTACGGCTTGCGGCTATCACATTCTGTCGCAGAACTGAGTTGAGAAGATTAGCTTTTCAGTCTCTGTTCCTGACGGACAGGAAACCAACCCTAAGGCAATGTCCTCTACGCGGATACCATTTTCGAGGGCCTTTCAGTACAAAAATGCGTTCGCTTTCCGATGTATTGATAGATCGTTTCTGGTCCGTACGTTTTCTTTTTTCCATCCCAATGTTCTTGTCGCGAAGCTGGCCCCTGGAACAGATGCCTCTTTTTTCTCGCACAACAAAAAGTCCTATGACGTTAACGTTGTTGTTTTTTTCTTCTATGCTGCCTTCTTTTCGATGGGCCGAGATGGGCGGGACTTTACGGAAGAATAAAAAAGCAACCTTTGCCCGAAGGACACCGTTGCACTGGTAACAAATCTTCCGATTGCCAAAGGTTATATTCACGGACCATTTTATGACATCTGGTTCAGCCATATTTCTTCCGGAAGTGGCTTCCAATCAACGCCGGATGCCCCGAACGCCATTGTTGTTCGTGTTGGGGCCCCAGAGATTGCCGCTTTGAGACCTTTTTTCTATCTAATGTACTGTTTGTGCACTTTAAACCACATAATCCATCTTGACCCTACCCAGCCCTGCCGGTTGGTAAAAGCAAACACCCTCCACAGCACACGAGCAGAAAAATAAATTTCACATAAAAATCATGCTACTTTAGATGGACGTAACATTACTTAACATTCATATTTAAATTATGCACGTTGAATCTGCATATTTACTGCCTATCTGAGTTTGCTGTTAGGTAGCGCTCGTGTGTGTCACCCAGATCATTTTGAAAATTCGGTAAAACTTTTAAAGCTCGACATTGAATCTATCCGTACATAGGTTGTACATCCGTAGTCAAGGCTGCAACTTACATCGTTAGTGATAAGTATGGTCAAATGTAATATCAAAATCATGATTTATAGTATCAAATTTGACGAGTCAAGTATTTTAGTAACAAAATCGGCCCATTCACCGCATTTCGCAAGGATCGCAAGTTTACGCAACGATTATCAATCATCGCAAGCTTTGCTGCTGCGGATCGCATAACACATCAGTCTTCATCATTGAGCATGCAGGGAGACCGCCAATTCGGAGGATCATGAAAGCAATTTCCCAAGGGTAATAGAATTCTTGACATATTTTTGGTTCAATCTCGAGTGGTTGCTTTATGTCTGGAATATTAGCGCGAACGGTGACACGTTCGCAGGAACGACGATTGCCCGCAGTTAACGTATGGGAACAACGCAGGTATTTCTCAGATGTTGCGCCTTTACACCTGCAGCTGCCGGAACAGCCTGAAGTCCCAGCCCAAATGCTTCCACAACGCATCCAATCTGGTGCCGTCGTTGGCTTTGAAGCCAAAACCAAATTTTTAGCCATGAAATCGGTGCGTAGGCTGTAATAGGCCTCTTTTATCCTTCGTTGGTATTTATAGGGTAGCAGAGTTTCGCTCCATCGTTCGAAGATAGAGTGTTGTTTCACTAATGTAATCAGAATTTAGCATAAATTACATAGAAACAGCATTCCACCGTTTTTAGTTTAGAAGGAGCTCTACGTATTGCATTCCAATTCGAAAACTTAACAAGACTGAAATAATACTGTTCTTTAATCAATGTTGCAACGTAAGCCGTTTTGGAACATAAGAGGAGACATCGTTCATTAATTCAGCTTCCGGCAGTAGATGCGTTAGAAGTTTTAAAAAGGATAGGATGATTGTTGATATTCCAGCGCACCAAACTTTTATTTATGCAGATTATGCTGAAATAGGCCGTTATTGAGCATGGTTAGAACGGTATGTAAAAATGTGAGGTCTAGCAGATGGGCGGTTCGGCGCTTGAGAAGACATAGGCAGACGGATACGGATACGGCTTCTTTACACATATCTGGTTGATGTCCTTAATTTAAACTCTCAATGATCACGAGGTAGTTCAAAATACATACCGTCTGACTAAGGAACTTTTTGAAAAAGAAAACTAAGTTAAGTTTATGAAACTTACGCCCGCCCGCATTGTCCCAATAGCCTAGTACTCAACTACTAACTTTTGACAACTATTTTCTGTAACGAAATAGAAGATTCAATTTCATTTGGCACAGCAACCGTTTCGGAAATGTTTTATACTATTTTTTTAGAATGTTTTATTATCTTTTACTAAACACAAGAAATTATGTTTTGATTTATTATCCATTCACTGAAGGGGCAAATGCAATAAATGTTTCTAGACTTTTGCCACCGTGCCGTAAATCATTTACGCCATTGTTCTGTATTCTCTTTGTGTTTATTTTTTATATTACTTATGGGTAATTATACGAAGGCATACATTTTCCTTACTATAAACACGCACTGCTTTAACGCTTTAACACCTTACCACTCGATGGTTCACCTCTTGCATAATCTACTCCGAAACGGGATACATCAAACAGGTTGCCCTAGCAGTTATTTGCGTGATTTTGTCCCATACTGTTTCCACGTGTCTACGGTTACCCAAGCGGAAAAGGTTTCACCAGAACCACGCTTGACATTAAACCACATGATCGATACTGGTTTGGTGGTGAAAAATTATTCGTCCCCACACCGACTTCCCAAACAGTGAGTCTGCTCGGCACACATTGGCCAGGGCCAAAGAACTTTATTTAGATGCCAATCCGTCAACGATGGCTCCGGGGACACGGCCGGGTGGTTGGTCAAGTGTATCGCCTGTTTACACAGCGGCAGCCCAGCCGCGGCGATGTGACGTAAGCGAGGGACAGTTTGCTCTTCGTGGACGCGTGGATGTACATTCTATAAGTGAACGCGCTGCAAATTCCAGTTACTTTAATCTTCGACAGAGAGCTACTGCGACGGAGCTCGTTTCCTATCAACACAGCCGGTTGCCGGTTGCCAATGACCTACGCCTACTAACACCGCCTGCTGCTGCCTGATCCCGAAAACCAGGGGATTATAGTACGTGGTAGTATGTCTCGGACAACGCGTCGGTAAGGACGTTTGTGAGCCAAGCATAAACATGGGCAGTCTCGGCTTAAATGGATTTCCTGAACACACAAACAAATTCTTCCCCACGTTCCGATACGGTGCTTTCCCATATTCACCCAAACAGCGACCGGGTTCCGGGTTATCCCGAGTCAAGTCTAGCATCACCACCGTCATGTTGTTTCACAAACCGGAAGAAACAGACTATACTCTTTACATATTTTGCTTCAAATGTTCATGATAAACAGCCTGAACTTTACTGTGCTCTAGTGAAGGGGCCAAGAGTGAATGGTTTTGTAGCTAGGTTGGTCTACAGTTATTATGTTTTGACTAAATTAATTAGTATTTTTCCGGTTTATTTATTACTTAAGAAATGCTTTGATTAGTAATTCAAACAACCAAAGTACAATATTCTTACAACCGACTGTGGGACAACGGTTGAACGAAATGATAACTTTATTACAAGTTCACCTAGAACCAGGTATCCTCAAGAAGCTTTGTAATGGAAGCATGTAACAGGAAGTAGTAGAAACTGTCAATTTCGTAGGTACCGTGATAATACCCGCACCGACGAGCATATGAAAGACGACTTGATGCATTCAGAAAAAGAAAAATACTATATCCGATTATATTTTGACCGATGGTAGTAATTCCGAATCCTTTGAGAAATTATAGAGGACAAATATACCAGGGGTGTTCGTTGAGAATGAGACTGTTTTTAACACACAAAAAATGTTTATAAAATTTTAATGCGATTTTCTATTTTATTCAAAGTATGTACCATCACTAGATATACGAGGTGTGATCAATAATTTTCGCGACATTTGAATTTTCTCGGGCTACGTATATTCGATTTAGGATATTTTTGTGGAGTTAGGTTACTACACATGTCAGTAACTTATGGTGAAAAGTTCGGCCATTTTGAGTAATCAGTCAATTTTTGACATCTGTTTTGCTTGGACGTGTTTTGGCTCATCGTCGATTTTTGTGTACTCCAAAAGTAATTGACCACGAAGCTGTAATTTGAGTTTTGGAAAAAGGAAAAAACAGGAAAAAGTTACAGGGGGCCAAATCTAGAAAATACGGTAGCTTTGCCGTCATTAGTGTGTTGTTTTGGCCAAAAATTCGCGCAGAAACCACGATGTGTGAGGAGGGGCGCGACAACCAATTTCGGGTTTCCCACAAATTCGGGCATTCGTAACGGATTGCTTCGGACGAATTGCGCATAACTTGCAGGAAATATTCCTTATTGACCATTCTATCCTCTGGCAACAACTCATAATGCACCACGACAATGCAATCGAAGAAAATTGTAAGCAAAACTGTTCACATTCGACCAAACTTGGCTTTTGGAAGTTCACATCTTCTCGGACCTCTGACAAAATTTTGAACTACCGATAAGCAATTCTTTTGGTCTTAAAAGCTTCACCATGATCCACAGCCAACATGTTGATTGCGTCCGAGCTCTTAATTTCGTTTTTCACACAGAACTTGATAAAGATTCTTTGCCATCCATTTTTTGGAAGAGACAAAAATCGACGATGAGCCAAAACACGTCCAAGCAAAACAGATGTCAAAAATTGACTGATTACTCAAAATGGCCGAACTTTTCACCATAAGTTACTGACATGTGTAGTAACCTAACTCCACAAAAAAATCGAAAATCGGATATACGTAGCCCGAGAAAATTCAAATGTCGCGAAAATTATTGATCAGCCCTCGTATATTTCTCCTATCTCTCTGCTAGATCATGGATTCCCAGACGAAAGAATTCTTCGTCTTTTTAAGTAAACTAATTAGTCATCCAATTTCGACTTCCTCGTAGAAAAACGAAGGGCTGCTCAGCCAATACGTGTCCCATCGATGAAAATGAATGATATTCGGAAAGAACCAAGTCTGGTGAATAACGCGGGGAGGGATAGCAGCTCCCATCCAAGTGATTTGATAGTATCCTGAAACAGTTTTGTTTTTTGGGGACATGGAAGCCTCAGGCCACGGGCGACCAGGCGCCTCCATTTCAGAAAACAGGAACGGCTTTTTGGTCGTTTTCGATCAATGCATGGTTCAAATTGATCATTTGTTGTCAGTAGCGACCGAAATTAACGTTTTCATCAGGTTTTAGGAAACTTGTGAAACACCACACCTTTCTGTCCCATCAGTAAGTCCGTTTTTTGGAGTCCTTCGACGCTTTTTTTTTGTTAAGTCAAAATCGCCATTTTGAATTTTTTTAAACCACTTAAAGCACTGCGATCTTCCAAACACAAGTCCCGACAAGCATTTGGTGCGATTCCGAAGCAGATTTCTTCAAGAGGAGCAGAAAAATTATAATCCCCGCAAACCGTCATTTTCAGGCACAAAAGTTGACATAGTTTAACCCTTTCAATGATGGGTTGCAAACCGAAATAATTTTTTTTCCGACCTGAAATCATTTACCTGATGTCAACATAAGGTAATGATGAATGAACCGCTAAACTGGGAAGTCCCAATCGACAGGTACAGCCATCTTTTTAACAGTCTCATTCTCAACGAACACCCCTGGTAGAAATTGATATATTTGAAAAGGGTACCTTATTTGAGTATTTGAACCTTCCTCTCGCATCGAAAAGGCCATTCTAGTTGAAAATTATTAAAAAAAAATTTCATCATTGAAGGGTTGTTATTATTGAAACGAGCATAACCATTTCAACAATACATGTATAAGTACAATAAAAATAACACGAGTGACACACGAATATAAATCTATTTGAAGTCATGCGTCCCAATTTATAGTTGTTGTTTGTGAAAAGGACAAACAAAACAAACTAGTTCACAATACGTTTTACCGAACTATGTTAAATAGCTATTATATTTTAATCTATTACTTCTTCAATGCGGTTCGTTGTTGCATGTCCAAAGCTTTTTTTGCCATTGCTATTATAAATTTGTTTTGATAATGCCTCTAGAAAAAACAAAATATGGTTCATGAAAAGAAGAGATTATCAGCATTTTCTATTTAAAATTAAAACCTTTCTGGTATACTTATTTATTCATAAAAACATACATTGATTTCATACCTAAAACCGGAAGTGGATATGATGGCACTCTATTTTTACGTTTTCTCCCGTCGCTCTTGTTCCGCACAACATATGGGAATGACGATGTGTACGGAGTTTAAGGAGATAGTTAAACCCAAAGTCTTTACCGTGGTTTGTGCCAGCAACATACTCACAACATAAGTAAGCACGCCGCTGTGACATATGAAGGTGGATAAAACACATTATGGCACGTTTAGCAAGACGACGGATGCGTGTATCCCGCCGAAGGGACCCACGCTGCCGGTAGGCTTATTCGAAAGCCAAGAAACATCCGAAGATGCGAAAGAGCGAGCAAGCATTTATAATAAGCTTAAATGATAATTTCATTGCGACTGCTTGCCTTGGCTCACGCAGCCGTTCAAAGCACATGGCACCGAATGATTTACTCAAAATCGGCGCGGCATGAGTAGAGTAGCGCCTCGAAATTAATTCCAAGTGCCACCTAAGCAACTTTATTCCTAAGCCCCGCTCCATCGCTTGGGCTGGCAATGAAATGGACCATGAATCTCATCAGCGTGCCGCTTAGAACCCAGTTCACAGTAAAACTGTCAAAAAGGGCATCGCAATCGTCACCGAGTGCGCTACGCTGACGTCGACATAAATTATGCACGAACTTCGCATGTTGCATGTACTCGCCTCTCCGCTTCATTTGCATACTGCCGGTGGGGAACCACGGGCGGCGACAATGTCGAATGTTTTCGGAAGTGCAAAGACCACCGCACAAAACAAGCAAACCGGCCAGGCCAAGCATGGGGTCAGGGTTAGCAGAAACAACAGCTCTGGTAACGTCAGCTGCCAGCAAACACTGTTGGCCACTGTCTTAACACACTGGCCCACAAAAGTCCTCGATTGTAGCACTTTAATTAGATAGCGGCGGGTTTTTGCGCAGCTTCTTTTCGCATCCCTTTCCTACATTTCGTCGCTCAAGGCCGTGGCATGTGTGCGCCCCCTCAATCAACGTAGTGTTTGTCTTTCATATTATTTATTTGTACATACAATTCCGATCATGCACAACCAGTCGGCCAGTTCGTCAAAAACTGTATGGCTCCGAAAAGTAGTTGCGTAAAAAACTTTCCCACATTAAGGTCACATCACTTTCTGCTAGTCGCCCGGCCCGGCTAGGGCGTTCCAAAATAGACCGACGCCTTCGAACGAGCCCCTTCTCCCTATTTATTATATCATGATGTGTCGTTAATCATGGGCACAGTGGACGCACAACTGCCAAACAAGGGCTTCCGGAGAGATATAATAAGACGTATGCTAAATGCGCACCCAACGTCGGTTCCACACACTGACGCTGACTGAGGGTTACTTCAACAGTTACTTTCGAATGGTGGGTAATTTTTATCCTAACATTCTTCCATTTAATTTACATTTTTAGAATGTCCCGTGTCTATGCTGATCGTTTAAAATTTATAAGTTGCTAAAGAAGCAGACGTGCAGTATTTCAAACTAAGCGCAAAAGCTATGTTTTGGTGTTTAATGATAATATTACTATTTTATTTTTTTGTTAAATAATTTTCATAATTACTTATGATTACATAGTGCCTTACTGCTGGCTTCACTTTTATAGTCTAAATAATTCCGAACGGAGAAACTATTAAATGAATTCCAAACACTGTTTGGCGGTACTTCACGATTCTTACTCGATCCACTACGATAGGATACGTATGGGGTATGTATGGGCCGAATGGATTAAATTGTACGTCACCGATATTTATGAGCACTTTTTGCCCATGTACACGCCTAAAAGCAACGCTACTCCTTGCCAACGCTGCTAAACGTCACAGAAGAGAAACGGAAAAGAAAACAAAAAAAAACTAGCGAAGGGTAGGCTACTGCTGGCTTTCGATTCTGGGTGTTTGTCGAACAAATAAATCGCACAATTATTCCATCTATTTTCCGTTGTCGACGATCCCAACTGGAAGACGTTGTGTTCCGTTCTCATACGTACTTGGATCCGGTCCAAATGGCAGAACATCGGGCGAGATGTGCCGAGTTTGGACGTCCTCAATGGGAATCCCATTTCTTGTCGATTTCGAAGACACCCAAAAATCTCCCAGATCCGGTAGCGAACATGGCATTTCGAAATGCGCCACAGCTGGCCACTTTTGCTGTTTGCAGCGATAATAACCGATTTTCTTCTGACTTCCTCCCACAGGTCGGCAATGCATTGGTGTGCATAGCAGTCTACACCAACCATACGATGCGCACCGTGACGAATATCTTCATCGTGAATTTGGCTGTGGCCGACTTCTTCGTCATACTGTTCTGCCTTCCTCCTACCGTCGTTTGGGATGTGACCGAGACGTGGTTCATGGGGAAAGCCATGTGCAAGGTGGTAATATACTTTCAGGTGAGTCTATCAAAAGTTTATCAACAGTTCCGAGGAATATTCTGTGTGTTGATACATCTTCAGCCCCCGTCGACCATCGTTTGAACTTTAATCCACTAAATCGGCACATGACGTTGAAAGGGAAATAAAATAGAATTTTACCGAACTAAATCATTCAACGTGGATCATTTTTCGACACTTTTCTTTTTAATTATAAAAAATTTGGAGATCATAAAATTTGAGTGAAAAACTTTTCGACAGTCAAATAGGATCATGAGTAGGACACCGATTAATTAAACTACCCATTTCCAATTACTATATAAAAGCGAAAGACAAAAAAGAGGCTTAAAAGAAGGATTTCAAAACAATGCGTTTTTGCACATGGACAAACGCACAACATTCACACAACATTGTTCAGATGGAGGCGCCTAGTGCCCCGTGAACTGAAAAGCTAACGCTATACTAACGCCGAATCAAAGTGATTTCAAAGTGCCCTTCCGAGTGCGCTAATTGTAGCCAATTGTTTTTAACCATTCGCAGCAATTCACACTCTCGAGCAGCAAAACAATATTCTATTTTGTGTTGTCTTATTTGTTGTATCAAACTGCACCATCACCAGGTTAGCAATGGGTACCGTAAAACGGATCGCAAATCCTTTCGGAATCCCAAACTGCGATTGCACATTCCGTAATAAACGAGGTTGCATAATGGAACAGGTGTCCTTTGTTCCATGTCCAGCAGCAGATTGGGCACTTTGTGTTGTGCCGAATTTCGGGACCAGGGCTCGGCACCAATAACCCTCATCGCAACCCGGTCGACAGCATACAAAAGCATTCGTTTTGGAGACAACTGCAACAGCTCGTTCGGGCATGCAGCATAGCCAGTCACGCTTTCATGCCCGCTTTTGCCATATTGTGCCCGTTTTCCAATCGACGGCACAGTATTACCGACAAAGTCACTTAAGTCACGGGGTATCACCTTCCAGTGACACTATCGCCGTCGGGCAGGTCGGGTGGGCCATTGCATTCGGTTCGGTGCCGTGCTGTTCGGTGTTGGAAAGAGGAAGGTAGCAATTTCGATCCCAAACACCAGTTATGCCTTTCACCATCGTCCGATTGATGCGAAAAACCCTCTATTGAGGTTGAGAGTAAAATACGGTGTCAAAAGAGGGGCTCAAAATCGATTTGCCACGGATTTGAGCAACACGAAAAATGAGTTACACCGACGACATGCACGGGATACGTTGAAATGCGTACAAAAGCAGCGTACCTTTACCCGTTGTTTTGTTGTTCGGTAAACCTGATAAATATTTCGTTCACCCCGTTCTATACCAGTAATGGGTGACCTACGAAAGATATAAGGAAAATCCGCGACTCCAGTAATTTCATGATATCTTACTCTATTGTTACGTTCTCTTTTCGCTATTTTGATTAGGAGCAATTTTTCCCTTTACATTACAACTCGTCGATTCAATTTTCGCCACTAGATAAAGCTTTAGATGTAAAGACAAGCTAGTTCCATTCAACACGTTTCTCTTTCATCACTTGTGGAATATCTTCACAATCAAGTCCGCCGCAGACTCATTTTTCATACAAAGAACCCGGCCAGGCCCGGCAGATGTGGAGTGTAAATACTAAAGGCCTAGAGAGACAAAACAAGCCGCACATATACCGCATTCGGTGATGTTGCAATGTAAACACTTGCGCGCTCCTTGCGCCCTCGGGTTGATCCGATGCGAGTAGTGACCAGCAAAGTAAATTAACGCTTGCCGATGATTACTTCCGCATTTCGTATTTCGCCATTTTTCCTTTTTTACTACCAACCAACCAACTAACCAACCATTGATGGTGGGTTAATGGCATTTAAAGCGTTATGCCAGTAATTAAATCTCGCGTGGCTTTCACCCGTGACCGTGTTGGGCGCACTGCTTGCCAATTGCGATGCACTCTGCGCTGGCCTGATCGCCACCTCTTGCTCTCTGCCACTCTATCTCTCTCTGTCTCTCGCTGTGGTGTTCTCGCAGCAAGACGAGTCATCAACGGTTCCAATCTATCACCAACCCGAGACGAGTCTGCTTACCATCGAAACAGGGTATGGTCCGACCAAACGCGGGTAACCTCATCACTTGCACCATTAGAGCTCACAAACCAGACCTGTCACCAGGCTTTATCAGCCATACAGCTGGCTCCTCGACGCCCCGGATACGACGCGGTCAGCCGGGGACGGCGACGCGTATGCGATGGCTGTCAGATGGAGCGAACTCCCGGCCACGGGAACGGCCGGAAGAGAAGTAAATTAAATTACGCGCCCCGTAAAATATGCTTCTTTAACGATGCGAACCATTATCACGCCTTGCCCTGCACGCTGGTGCTAGAGCTCTGGTCTGCGGCAACGGAACCCAACAACTCCCGGACTCCGATCACACGTCACAGTACCCGGTGGTGGTCCGCCGGGGACCGTAGAAAATTGCTACTTACCCTTGCCCCCCGTCCTTGCCCTGCTCGTGGCCAGGCCCTTTCGGCACGGGGCGCATCATAAAAATATTAATATTATTAATAAATTATTGGGATATTAATCGAGCACCCGAGGCGCCCGGAGAATGTATTCTTTTTTCTTTAGCGCACGACACCATATCACGTATAACTTACATCGGAGAGTTTATTCAAGAATTATTCGAGTGAAAGCGAGCGGATCATTCGCTTAATCTCTCTGTTTGTCTCTCTTTCTCTCTCTCGCTCCATCGTGTTTCGCTTCGCCTTCTTTCCGCTGGCGGCATCATCATGTCACGATGTTGTTGACGGGATACTTTGGGAAACGAATTTATTTAAGCCATATACTGGGAGGTTCGCGCTCGGTTTATCCATCAACATAGTTGTGGCTAAGAATAATCGATATTTATCGAATATGCGGCGATACTTTTGCGAAGCTCACCTACATGGGGTATGTTGCGACGCGTTTAAGCATGCCCAGTGGTCTTACGACACCGAGCTGGGTTGCCATCCGAGAGATAGAGATTTCACGATATACAAGGCATATTGTGGGGCTGGCCCTCCCTCTTCCGGCGAGTGTTGTCTCGTAAAATCGTTGACATTATGCTGTACAAATGTGCCGGAAGTCGGAAGGCGATTTGGGGCACGCTATCGGTGAGCCGAGGCCCGAGGTTAGCCGCCTAGATACGCAGGCAAATGATTAATGATCATTGATTAATCCATTGCACGGAAGGGCCAAGATGCATTGTCACGAAGCGGCAAGAACCGTGATCGGAGGGCGGATGGTGATGCCAGTTTGGCAGATGTTTTTACTTTGCGCTGCTTTTCATGACCCCAAACGTCGCCCGGAGCTCGCGATGGTCTAGGCTTCTTACCGAGCTTGCTGACACACGCAACTTCGGGACGATGTGCGAACAACAACAACGAACAAACATACGCACGTACATCTGTCAGGATTGTACATCACTGGATTGCAGCTTGCTGAAAAGGTTCGAATGTTGGCCATTAGCTGCCCGTTGGCCGTATGGCGAATGCGGTGCCACATTCAAGAACATTCGTGTTAGCATTGCAATCTGATTGATTCCGCCAGACATAACCTTATAAAGAAAACAAAATTTGAAAATGGGCAAGCTAACGGTTAAAATAATATAGGGTGGTCAAATAAGCGTTCTCTTTTTCATTTGGTTATAAAACAAAAACGGCTTAATATTTTTCGATGCTTGAGTTTTTTTTTGAAAGGTTGATTCTTTTTTTTTATGAAAAAAAATTTGGTCAAATGTCTTCCACGGCTGGCTTGGCTTCCACGGCTGGCAGTAGCCCACTCAGTGGACCTATTTTTGAGTACATTTTCGATTGTATTGCAAAATTTGCTCGTATGATAAGTTTGCAAACAATGTTATGCAAACATTTCGTGCATCTTTTTCACCAACGCTTTTCTCACCGTGCACGATTTTCGGTGCACGCATCATCTAGTTTTGTGGCACGGGTTCCGTTTGTACGGTTGTTCGACTATTTAAACCATTGTTAAGATACTGGAATCCAATATGAAATACCAAACAGAGCACGCAAACACGGATTGGGCGACGAGCTGCTGGGCAATCATAGACTTCTCCCGGGTGTTGCTTTTTCGTTTGCACGGTGTTAAGCACACATGCAAAATGGGAACCATATGGAACCGTCAAAGCCGTCTCATGAATTCTTAAAGCATTGATTCAAATCCCGTTCGACGGGCGTATTGATCGTGGGATCTACGGGACCGCCGTATTTGTGATTCACAATCCAGTAGCGCAGAACTTTTAGCCGGGTGCTTACCAAAATTTTCTTTTTGGCTCTCAGCATAGCACGAACATAGTCCTTTTTGTCCTTCTTAGCCTCCGTCTGCTATTCGTTATTTAGATCCCCGGGGTACAGCGTTTCGGCCATCTTCGATCAGCTTCGCAGCTCAACAAGATTTTTGCTGCAGTCTGTCTCGTAACTGGAGCAATGCACGAACCATGGAGCTGCCACCAAGGTTTGCCGTGTCGCCAGAGTGGTTCAAGAATCGTCTGCGAAATGAGCTCTGCGTCAGCCGGGTAGAAGGTCAGGACGGCCATAGACTTTGCATGCTTTAACGCGTTGCTAGATTTGCTTTTTGGAATTCTTTGTCCTCGAATATTCTCATCTTTTTATTCGCATATCTGATACTGATCCATTCTATCACTTGTCGCCTGCGGATGGCGTCGTCCGAGGATAAGACAGAACACTTGAAATGATTATTGTTATTGCTGTGTCGCTGGTCGCCTCTGTTTTATCGTTTAATGGCACTTTATCGTAAGTGTAATGCTTTTTGGCAACATTTTAATATTGGTTTCTTGCAGCAGATGTTTGCGCGACATGCACGACTCTTCCTAATCAAATATCTATTACTGGTGAATGGACGAGAAACTTAGAATAGGTTTTGGAGTTCATTCGAAAGCAACCGCTATTCATATAATACCACACCGATAAAAGGTAAAAATATTGTTCAAAGCTCGGTCGGAACATCAAAAATGAATGCACCGGGCAGATACACTGTCATGCAGGGCGGATGTATTTTTGATCCGTAAACGAATAAATAAAACATGGGAATGCACTACCGTTACTACCATTGCCAGCGGAAATGATAAAACGAATGGTGTTTTCGGACAACTGACAATTCAAACACGCGGCAGTACAAATTGTCTTTCGATGCAGTTGATTGGAACTATATTTGCATGCTTTATTTACTGTTGGATTTGGTTTTTCTGCCAGTTTTTCGGGAAAATCGAATATCGTAAATTTGTTTGTTTACAAAGAAAATGGTCAACTAGTTATTCATTTGTTTTTCTTTACTTTAACGATATTTTGACTTTCCGTACAGCAATCGTGATTACAAAATTTCATTCAATTTTAACTGTAAACAATAGGAAATCATTTGCAATGACAGATTGTAAACAAGTTTTAAAAATGATGTTGCAGCTCAAATCGGAAAAAATGTTTGAATTATACTTGCCAATTTCTTTGTACAGTTTATTGTATTTGTAAGATATTCAAAAAAATTAATTTACTGTATTTGTAAGATATTCAAAAAAATCGAGGAAGAAAAATTGATCATCCAACATGTGCTCCGTCATGTTTTGTCCCATACACACCCGAGATAGCTCGTGGCAGGGTAAGGTAGTCTTCATTAGACACGACATTGACTTACCTAAGCGAGAATGATTGATTCTCGAAGATGCCTTGTTTATGGATATTCAGGACTTTATTAGTTTGAAACTTTACATTTACCGCCTGTAAATACAATTCTGGATTGGAAGCACAGTAGCGAGAGATTTAAGTTTTTATTAAGTTTACCACACACTGGATACAAGTTCGAATCTGCTACATTTTTCAACACTCACTCAACGCATTTTCCGTCGGCCCAAAAGTAGAACCGACATACTATCTATCATCCGTGTGTGTGTGTTTTTGGGTCATGGGTCGCAATCAGGCTAGGCACGGTACGATGTGCCCGTTGAATCTTTATCCGTTAAACCTCAACCCGTAACGTTTGAGTTTTTGCATGGACGAATTTATAATCACATTTCGTTAAGGCACCCGAGATTCATGTTGATGGTGTGGGTAAGAAACTCCCCGAGCTCATAAATATTACGATAGAGTAAATGAAGCATTACCCCGTCTCGGCCAGGCGCACCGAGCCAGTGGCACAGTTTTCTATTCCAGAGCTTTTCCCAATATTTTATCATTTTTCCTACGAGGTGCGAACGTCGGGCCGTGATCCGATGATCCGACCGAGACAATATTCGCCCCCACGAAGAAGCGACGGTTCATATCGCGGTCGCAAAAGTGAGAAAAATGAAATTCCAACCTGTTAAAACTTTCCCAACGCGCAACATCGCGAAAGTCCTTTCGCCTGACTCATGACCGGAGCTCACCTCACGGGCTGTTGCTCACGGAGAAAAGTGATATTTAGTTCCACTCGGAGCGATCGGAAAAACTCCGTCCCGGCCCGGGTCGGAACTCGAAAAAGCTTGCCCGGTAATGTGATGTGCAAAACCCTGGGCCAATATTTTCCACCCCAGGCTCACCCGTAAGCCATCACCATTTTCCTGTGTTTGTTTACCTTTCGCAGATTTCATCTAGGTCCAACGCCTCTCTATGATCTGGCCCCGGTGTGGTGTGAAAAAAGGGATTTCCGTGAGTGTTTTTTTTCCTTGGCATTGGGCTGATGAAAGATTTGTTAAAAAAAACGACGTTGAGGGAAAGCAATCAGTAAACATCGGAGCACTCGGCCAGCCGGTCGCCCCGGCAAAACCACGCACCTGATTCGTTCGGATCTTGGGCCACGCGGCCGTGGTCTCGGGTCGCGAGCTGATGAATATTACCCCGGGGGATAGGTTGGACTCTCAGGCAGAAAGAAGAAGACACACTTGTAGTAGCTCCTCACCGGTGGCGGCGGCAGCCATCGGAATCCCATTCCTGGCTCGCTCCGCTCAGGTGGTGTGCATGAGCGAACATTTAACCACTTTCACGCTTGACGTCTCTGTTGGGAAAACCCGGCTCGCATGCATGATATCCGGACCGTTTGGCTGCCGATCGTGCGTGCGTGCGGGCGGTTGCAGTTGGCCGCCCGAACTAGTCCGGTCCAGTCTAGACCAGGGAGAAAATTAGCCCCCGTTTATCCCGGAGACGTGAGCTGGACGCGTTTCGCTGTCCTTTTCCCTTGCTGGCACAGTTCCCAAATTTGAAAAAAATTGTTTACTTCTTCATTAGACCGGGCTAATGTTTTAGGAAACTTTGCGTTTCTCTCTATAAATAGCAACTGATAGTGTCGGTCTTCCGAGACTGTCGAATACCAAGGGCGGCGTGCGGAGTCACTTAGATCTTACACTTTTTTTAAATTTTCATCAAACAAGACCAAAGATAGATAGAGTCGAGAATTTCAATTCCACACGTTGTGCAGTGCTAACCCCTAGCAGGATCAACATTTCAATCTCTTATCTGTGAAGCTAGTGAGCACTAGTTTTTAAACAGATTATGGGTTATTCCATTGGAGAGACCCAGCGACTGGCATGTTATTTAATACACATAACACAAGCACCTTGCAAGATCGTCGGTCAGCAAGAAGTGTGGTGGAGCCTGGAAAATTTAGTAAACGTACCGGAAAATTGAAATTGTTTTAAGCCGTGCGCTTTCTTGGTTATGTTCCGAATGAATTAGGTTTATTTTTGTCTACCACCGCGTTAAGAGCGTACGAGCCTCGCAGGGTTGATTCATGCGGAAGCTGAAACGGGATGATTTTAAGTTAACAAAAATCGAATCGTGCGAAAAGACTTATGCTTATTTAAAACTCAAGTAAACAAACGAGAATCAGTTCGCAGTCTTTCGTGACGAAATGTGTATTCATTGCATCAACATCTACGGCAATCGTTTATTATTTTTACTTTTAGTAACAAAATTATGAAGATGTAAACTAAAGGTTATGAGGATTAAGTGCAAGTGAAGTGAAGCAGCACGAACCTGATTTAATTAATAAACTCTTCAACCGTGTACGTGTTTGTATGACACGAGTTGCTTGTTTCCAGCGAAAAATAATCTCTAACTTTTCTTGTTCCAACTCTTAACATTTACCGCATAAAAATGGACCAGACTGTTAAATACTTGCAAATTTTCTGAATAATATAAAGCTATAGAACTTATCTAAAAACTTCAGAGAAACTCCGCATTACAGATTCGGATTACAGTGTGGAACGATATTCGGTGCTGCAGCAACTTGAGCAAGAGTAGAAAAATGAAATGGTGTTGTTTATAGACACCATAAGCAATACTGACGCTCTGCTAGTAACTTTATTTACCACCCACAAACTATCTGCACCCGCTCGGCAGATGTAAGTACTCTCGTTAAAGTGGCAATTCGAGTAAAAAACCGAGAAGATTCTGACAGAGTCTTGGTTTCCTTTTTTTATCTTATTGCATTTGCATCTCTTGCGACTCGTTCGCCACACGACAAGAGCTGCAGGATGCAAACTTCTTGTAGCGATAAACAAATTACAGCCATCACGCCATCACTTCTTGGCTGACCGCGATGATCCTTTGGAGGTCTGTTTTTTTGTGCTGAAGGAGCGCTTCAACAGCGTCTGTGCAGCAACTTCAGCACCGCATGGTACAAGCGATACATGAAAGGGGGTGATCAATGTTATAAACTTTATAAAGTGATGTCTGCTACTCTTTACTCCCGTTACCCTCTGTTACGCTCGTCACGCCACCCGAACCGCTTTAGTGGCAATTTGAGGCATCAGCAATGTAGCTGGTGTTACACCTACTGTCTACTGACTGGTCCCTCCGTTTTGTACTCAACTTGATCCAAGAAAACACTTTTGGTGGTGTTTTCAATTGGCTTGCGGTTTTTTTCAATTTATTATATATTATATTATATTATATTTATTTATTTTATTAAAGTAACGTAATTCATCCATTAATCCAAAGTATCGGCAAAAGTTGTCTTTTTCATAACCATTTTCTGTTTTTTTTATTCAAATTGTTTATTAGTCCATAATCAATTATTGTTTGATTGAACTTTCTTTTTCCTTTCATTAAACTTGGAGTTCCCAGAAAAATATGCCAATTTCCAATGGCTTTCCCGGTCCAAACTGAAGCTTGTCCAGCATGTTAAGGTTCCTACGGCCTCCTACATGTTTCGCGTCATACAGCAAAGTCAATTAGGCATCTTTTTCTCTTTGAGTGTAATTCCCAAACCGTTCGGTAACTAACAGAAACGCAGCGAGTTTTTTGTTTGATAATCTAGCAATTGCACGATACCACGCAAAATCTCGTAACAGGTTTTCCCAATTCCCGGGGCGAGAGTTGGGTGAAAGGTGAAGAGCCTGCGGTCAACAGGCAAGATAGAAAATAGAAACGTATAAAACGACACCCTACTGAAGCGGATGAAATTGGACATTTTGATGTAAGCTACTTTCCGGACCGAAAACTAATGGTGCCAAAAAGGCAAACACTTCCTTCGAGGTCGAACGGTACAACGGTTACCACAAGGTCAAACGCTATGCACAGTTTGTTTGATGTTTCGATAAAAGAGGGCCAATGGAATTGAGAAAAAAACAGATTCAGATGTTACATTGATCTAACAGCTAGGAAGGTGATTTTCCATTTTTTATGTGATTTTTTTTTTGCTAGAATAAGGATGGCCAATTGCAAATTTAACAAGCTCTCCATTCATCGTCTGACGAAACGTTTCCGCGTGAGTTGTAATTGATTTTACGTGATTCGTTGTACGTCGCACTTGGTTGATTAATGTAAAATATTTCTTCTGATTAAGTTGATCAAGTCAAACGAACGAAAAACGGAAAAAATGGTATAACAGACCTGAAATTAGTCGGAACTCAATAATCACTGCTCCAGGTTCAGAACAGAATAATTCGGATTTCATAAAATCAAAAGATGAGAGCATTTGTAGCAAAAGTGTTTGGTACTAGGTGTATGCGTCAAAAATCGGGATTTTTTAACGCAAAAAAATGTTTATAAAATTTAAATACGATTTTCTTTTGTATTCAAAGTATATGCCGTCACTAGCTAAACATTTCTCCTATCTCTCTGCTTAATCATGGATTCCCAGACGAAAGAATTCTTCGTCTTTTTAAGTAAACTAATTAGTCATCCCATTTCGGCATCCTCGTAGAAAAACGAAGGGCTGCTCAGCCAAACGTGTCCCATCGATGAAAAAGAATGATATTCCCTCCCATCCAAGTGATTTGATAGTATCTTGAAACAGTTTTGTTTTTTGGGCACATGTCAGCCACAGGCACCGGCCACCAGGCGTCTCCATTTTTATAAGAAAAGCGGCTTTTTGGTCGTTTTTCGATCAATCGATGGGTTTCAAACCGAAATAAATTTTTTTCGACCTGAAATCATTTACCTGATATCAACACAAGGTAATGATGAATGAACAGCAAAACTGGGAAGTCCCAATCGGCAGGTACAGCCATCTTTTTAAGTTCCCGATTTTTGACGCATACACCTAGTATTTATCGCGTACAGTAACAGCGTATGAGTGTGTTCAAAAAAATAAATTGGCAAATTTGACGTAAATAGATAGATTGAAGTCGCATGATCAGGCAGACTAAAATCTATTACGAGACAAAAAACGGCTCTCGGTTCTTGGATTTTGTTTTCAAATTACTGTTTTCTTTCAAGTTTGTCATTAAGAGATAAGTGCCACAGTAGTTTTATTTATTACTTATGTCTTTGTTCCAATTTCAAACAAATTCGTCGGCTCTTATTTGATGTGCCCACGAGTAAACGAACTCACTGGCTGATTTATTGGCTAAACAAGAACTTTGGCATTATGTTAATGCGAGAAATAACGGAAGGAGTTTGCTACAAACATTGCAATTCTAGTACGAAAACACCGTTGGTGGACTACAGCTGCTATGCTTGTATAAATCTCCCATGCTGACATTTGCCACCGACCATTTGTTGTAATTTATGTACATTTGTAATTACATCCTAGCCATCTTGCTTATGGGACTTTATGCACCGCACTTAAGCGAAACGAAAAAATACTTTTTCTTACACGATTGTCGTGCAAGTCACGTAATCAGTGTATTCAAGGGGTATTGGAATACTGTTTCCGCCTATCTTTCACCAAATAGGTGCAATAATTAAAATACAGCGTGCGGCGTACTAAGGCTGTAGCATCTCTTAAAGAAATTAAGGATCAACATGGGATTGAGCTGGTCTTTATATTAAAGATACCATTTTTAGCCTCTGTTGAAATTGCCGTACAAATAACAAATCTATCGAACCGTTGAGGTTATTTTCAATCCAAGTGGTGAGTTTAAAATGTATGGATATTCAGTTAATGATGGATGCTTAAAATTATAAAACAGAGAACAAAATCGCAGGAGAGAACAATCGGATTGTTGGAGTTCGCTAACAGACATGTACTCAATTGGAAATGGTAAGAATTATTGTATTTGAGTTTTGGGTACCAGAAAATATCGCTTGGTTAATTTTGCCAGTCTTCAAAATGATAAAAATTCTAGTTCGAATAATGTCCTATCTGGAGCTGGATGGAGCGGGCGATTAGTATTCAAATCCTCTTTTGATGAAAATAACACATCGCAAGCTCGAGGCAGAAACAGGAAATCAATTTTGATCCCTGTTTACTTTCGAAACTTTCCCGGTGTTTGCCCATTGATTAAAGCTTTTGCCGACAAACATTTTCCAACGAGTGCCATGGCAAGCGGGGAACGGCGAAAAATTGACGATGGACCAAACTCAAATGGTGACCAGACCATGACCATGGTGCGTACCAAGATACCTTAAAATACCTCGAGTTTTTCATGTCAATAAACGTGCCTGAGGTCCCTTTGACGATGATCAAGTGAACAATGACCTGCCCAACGGAGGGTGGGCCGTACTCATTTCCGTTGCGTCATTAAGCAAACTATTATAAATTTCATGTCCTAGGGTTTTACGAGAAACCTTAAAACGCGGCGGATCCTCTTAAAATGAGACGAATTCATCGATGTTGCAGACCAGCACTAATATCCGACAGATTTTACAGCCGTAATTTGTATCTTCTACTTGTTACCGTTTCATGTTTTGGAAATCGTATTAAATGCTTCATCCTTGATTGATCCTTCAATCGCCGGATGATTTGTTCATTCGCAGAAGGTAATAGAAAACCTCGCTGGAAGTACAGTCAAAATGAAGTAACTAAGGCAGGTTAAAGGCATGCAACTTTCAATGCTTTCAACTTTCAATTAACAAAATATGCAATCGTTAAGATGACCAGTTATTATGTAAAAAATATTTAACCTGGTTTCGCTGAATCCACATCACACTTATTCAACGACAGTCAAATCGGTCCACCGCCGAGTGGTCAGTAACAAGTTATGACATCGGAATATCGTAGTAAACCCAACCGGGTTATCTCTTCCAATTAGAGCTGCCCGCTTACAGCTGCTTGTAGTGTAGAAGTTTTTTCCGGAGCGATACGAATCCGGGGCATATCTATGCTGTCAACAAAATCAAACATAAACTCCTCTATTAATGGCACCCTAATCCATAAGTCTCCACCACCGTACGTCACGCACAAATGCAGAGCTTTCCGTTGTGAGCCATCCCGCCCCCCTTTCTGATGTCTCTGGAGTACCTTTTCCTTCGTTTCAGACCGTGTCGGTGACAGTTTCGGTTTTAACGCTGACGTTCATCTCGATCGATCGATGGTACGCGATATGCTTTCCCCTGCGCTACAAACCCAGACCGGAACGTGCCTGGCGCTCGATTGCTCTTATTTGGCTGATTGGCTTCCTGTCGGGTAAGTTTCCAGTTCCGCCAACGGACGCAGACTCTCGCAATCCAATACAATTGAACAGTCGTAACAATTCGACCCCCATAGCACTGGGCATTTGTTGTCAAGCGGGGTATCCTCGCGGTCACTGCGGCGTGTGGCAATCGGTTTGACGTAGTGCTAATCGCGCGTTTATTAGCTGGGAATTATGAGGCCATTTACTGCGGATCGAATCTTGCGCCATATTTGCGGGTGAAAAAAAACATATGTTAGGTTTCCTAGCATCGCGGTTTATGTAAGAAGTGCCTGTGCAATGAATGTAGGTAGCAAAACTAGCGAGAGTTAAAAAAAATGTGGCAAAATTGATGATAAAGCTTCTTTTCAATGTCGCACTGCTAGCAGAAAACTTTAATTAGGTGGTAGATGTTTCGCTAGTTTAGGCTTCGATAAATTGTGCTTCTTGAAAATATTCATTACACTTTCAACATGATAGATACAACATTATACATGTTACTTATATAGTAGATACATTGATTAGTTCATTAAGACTTTTTACAGATACATTTGAAAACCTGAAAGATAAACTTTTTTTTTTATTCCGTGTCTATCACGCGGCACCCTGTTTAGTCTGTGGTGGTGGCAGTATGTGGCTGGACGCATTCACAGTCCCTTTCTCTGAACAGCCTGTTGTCTCTAAGGGGGCTTGATGCGAAGAACTGTCAAATACATTTCATTAGTATGATCGTGAAGTGTGTGCAATCTCATCAGGGCAGGAAGTAGAAAGAGTTCTAACTTGCCACCCATTGCCATAATGTTTTTCTTTTCTTTCCTTGCAGACTTGCCCGAGTTTCTCGTGCTGACGACGCGCCGGAAGAAGTTACGCTTCGACATCAAACTCTTCACGCAATGTGTTGCCACATGGGACAACGAAACCGAAAAGACTTTCTACATCGTCAAGTTCGTACTTCTCTATACGTAAGTCCAGACCTGGGCGACGATTAGGTTAAGCCATTTAAGATCGTCCACTTATTTTGTGAAAAAAGTTTGTTGCTTAAGTCTCTGCGGGTTTGCGCGAACATGTGCATTTCGTCTTCCACACTGCAAGTTCCCCTGGTTTTTGGGGATTTTTAGGGTTTTGATGAGGCCTTATTTTAAGCGGCAACGACGATTAACACTCACGTATTCGTGGCTCGTTGTACGTCACACGTCCTGGCTGCGCTACCCAACAAGCTACAGTAATTCGCACCTTGTAAATTCTAGAATACAAAAAAATTTATTGCATTTATTCACCGTTTATATTCTGAATTCCAACGTTTATATTGTAGCTCTGCTGTGTGCAAACGATTGGTTCTCAAAAGTGTTGCTTGACACTGTAAGAAAATACAGATAAAGTGTTTCGCACAGTATTTTCATAACAAACAAAAGTTTAGTCCGAAAAATGATCAATGCGCAAATGAATTAAAATGCTTTCAATAACAAACATATGAGAATATTTGTCTCCATTATTCTGCCATTAGAGGAGATTAACTGTCAGGCTCTTTAAGTAAAAAATTCTGAATCGCCATTCTGTTGATTGTTTACACTTAAAGACGACGAATCGTCGACGAAAAAAACCATATCTTGCTCCAACCCTAAACGCAATTTGACGCATTGAGGCTGTTGAACGGGTATCAGGCCATACTCTTGATACACAGGTTCGCCACTTATTCGATGCCGCCTCTCGTTTACAACAGAGCATGCAACAACAACCTATTGTGAAGCTGCGAAACAATTGCCATAATCCTCCATTCTTTCTTTCAGTATCGGACGGACCGA
Organism: Anopheles cruzii; assembly: GCF_943734635.1. Lineage (NCBI taxonomy): Eukaryota > Metazoa > Arthropoda > Insecta > Diptera > Culicidae > Anopheles > Anopheles cruzii. The sequence continues at coordinate 18,605,355 of NC_069144.1, forward strand.
TCCTGGTTGTAATCTCCAGAGACATTGTAAAGCAACATTTGTAATTTACTATCACATAACGGTATTTGAGCGATTGTACTGTTTTGTCGTTTCCGTCGTGCAACTCAAAATTGTTTCCATGCAGGCAAATCAATCCTGAACTGTTCGTGAAAATTCTGCCGGGGTCCACTGAAGTTCACAAACCCGATTGATTAATAGCCTTTCCGTTAGTTCGGCCAATTTCTCGGAAACTGTGTCTCGAACTGTCTGTTTAAATTAATCTGTTCTCGAATTGAAATTACCAAACAAGTCCCAACCACTTCTCTCTGATTTCACACTGATTTATTGGCACACCTCGAACAGGGCCGTTAATCATGAGTAGCTGGATTGGCGGCATTTTGCCGTACAAATCTTCCTTGCACCACACCTGTAGCGGTTCAGTACAAATCGATCATTTGTTTAAAACCAAGGCAAACATCTTCCATTTGCAAAGCTTAGAAATGGACTATACAGCATGGAAACGAGTTGGCGGAAAGTGGTATGAGAAAATACAATTAAAATTAAAATAACATTAAGAAAATTGCGCCATATAAGCTTCTTGAAGGATTAAAGTGAAATCTACAACCTAGTGCTATGAAGAGTCAGATAGCCAGGCCATGCCTGTTTCGCTCAAATAATCTCGGTTCCTTTCACAAATCTCATATGCCCCATCTTATCCGTTTCAGTTTGCCCCTTCTGTTCATGACTGTCGCCTACTTCCAAATAGTGCGCGTCCTGTGGCGCTCGGATACAATCCCGGGCCATCGGGAATCACGCAATCAGCCGTGTGGAAGTAAGTAGTCACACAGCGAATTTCGCTCATGCAGGCCTATTTCTCTCATTTACGCTAAGATCGTTTAGCACATCGTTTCGCTCCGCACTGCTTGGTTGCTTCGAACCAAGGGAACCGTTTTCCCTAAAGTGTCACCACGCCGTGGCCAGCGTGGATAAAAACTCGCCGCTGGGAGCCCGGAAGCTTGGCGCTTCCATTTCGGTACGACGAAGCCATCAGCAACACTTTTCCCGCCCATCGACAAAATCGGCCCCATCTGCCCTAATCTCGTGCTTTGTTGGCCCACGATCTGCATGAATGCGTTTTGAGTGGGCTTTTTGTCGAATTTATATATTTTTCTCTTCCCTTTTTTAAATATGCTTACCAAAAAAACGCTGGACAAACGAATCATCGCCGCTGTACATCGACAGTGCATAGCACCAGGACCACACTGAACTGCGTCGGGAACACGAGCACTATGGGCCAGCTTCGGGCACGCCGGAAAGCGGCCAAAATGTTGGTGGCCGTGGTGATCATGTTCGCCGGTTGCTACTTCCCAGTGCACATGCTCAATGTGGCAAGGCAAGTACCGCGGTTTGGTCGAGCAACTCCAAACAGTTGCCTCATCTTCCATGGAGAAGCTTGTTCAAATGTTTTGATAGCATTTTGGTAGCTTCGTTTTCTCGTATCGTATTCACTAGTTCACAACCATACCACACATAACCACCGACGCTCTTCTCAAGCAGTGAATTATGTTGGGCCGGCGAGCAGTGAGAGAAAGCCTACACTAGCTAATTAGTTGACGGCTTCAATCGGTAGAAAGAGCTTCAAATTTTGCTTTATGTAGCGTTCAAGAGGTACTAGTTTATTTTGCATTGCATACTAAAAGGCTTGTTTCCGTTTTACTTTCAGGTACACCGTTGACATAGGTCAAAGCGATATTGTGGCAGTGTTGTCACTCTTTTCCCACTGGCTATGTTACGCAAACAGTGCTGTGAACCCTGTGATCTACAATTTTATGAGCGGTAAGCGTGGCTCCGGCTATATTTATTAGAGCACTACTTAGCAATTAGAAGAGTCGCTTCATATTTATTTAAAAAGTCATCTGCTTCTCTCTCGCGATTCGTATTTTAATGACGAGTCGTGTTGGAACACATTCCCGTTGGAAAGTTGTTAGAAAGCAGTTACGCGAGCGAGCGAAGCTTCGACCCTCAGCTTCTCAAGCAAAACAGCCGTAAACCATGGTAAAGGGTTCTCCGAGTCGGACAACAACTTTGGCCCTCTAACTACGTAGCGCAGTATTGACTTGTAATCGAAATTGTTTTCTTCCCGCGGGTCCTCGCTTTAACAGATAGCAGGCAAACCTCGTATTGATCGCTTTGAAGCTAATTGAACCAGTGTAAAACAAAATGTAAGATGGCGACCGATTCTTACGATTAATCGAAGAATCTCTAAATATTCAGCTAATTGATAGCTGATTTGTTTCAAGTACCGTTCAGAAGTACCGTTTAAAATTGTGACAGTTTTTTTCAATTTCAAAGCAACAATAAGCAAACGCGCGCTATGTTGCATATAAAATTGTATATTATGGTAATAGCTTAAGTTGGAGATTGCAATCAGGCTGTAATTCATAAACCAGGAAACAATAGGTTCGAGGGACCATTCATTCGACCTCCGTTTTTTCCGAAAAGCTTATCAATATGACGCCATTTATAGCTTACGGAAAGGGTAACATGGCAAAGATAAGCCCTCCAGAAATGCTTCAACCGTTTGTCGCAAAGGGATGACATGAAAGTTCCAAAAAGTTACTTAATTCATCGCTTTGTAAAATATATCTTCATTTTGTTATTTTCCGGTTGTTACATTTTAGCAACGCATTTTAATTGACGTTTCTCGCCGTTGCAGGAAAATTTCGTCGCGAATTCAAAAATGTGCTGGAGAAATGCCGGTGCCTGAAAAACTCCCACGCGTACGGAGGTCGCGTCGGTGGCTATGACGACCGGTCCCTCTGCCATACCGCCACCCGGTTAAACGTGAGCCCGAGCACCCGAAGCAACTACCATTTGGCCAGTGTAAGAGATGCGCGGTTTAAGGTTATATTAACATTCTCCTTCAATAGTTGCTATTTGTGTCTGCTTGTGTCGCGCGCGCACTTTGCCCGGACACGTGTCACGTGTTCGTTCGCTTCGTTGACGCTCGAATTACCGCTCCTTAGGCTGACGTTTTTCTTCCATTCTATTGCTTGCCTTTCCACCGTGCAGCAGCACACGCAGCAAACGTCGTTCAACGGAAGCCGCCATCTCCACGGTCGAAACAGCATCAATCATCCGGGCAGCCTACAAACTCAAATTTCGCCGATTTCGATGGAAGAGCGAGTGGCGGTGGCAAAAAATCTGGACAGCGAAACGCTTCAGTTCACAGCGAGAACAAATTCGTCCGCGGTCCCAACGAGCAGGGCGACCGGATACGGAAACAGTAGCATCAACCACTCCAGTAGAGGTAGCAAAGGTGCTACCAACAGCTATAGAGGAACCATCAACGGAAATCAGCAACAACGCCAGTCGTTCCTGCACCAGCATCACCAGTCCGGACAAGTGGTATTTGCCAAGGAGCCCACTGAACAGGAGCCCACAAACGCATCACCGACGACGACGACGATGGCGCGGGCGATGCTTGTGAATCAATCGAGTAGCTGTAAATATAACGATACTTGACAGGCGAAACTGCATGTCTCCTGGCGAAAGCCACGAGCGGACATGTGCAAATGAAGTGCAAAGAAAATATAACTGAAGAAACAAATCTTAACATATTTTTATCGGTAACCCAATAAAACTGTAGGTAGTGTAAAAGATAGCGATACTCAATTCATGTATCATAAGAACTGAAGTAACGTTAATGAAATGAATACAGAATAACACAGAATAGGGACACACAGGCTCATGTACACCAGAGGCAACAAGAGACGAAACGAAAAAAACCATTACTATTTAACACTATGGAGGCGCAGGATACGTGCAGCTGTACAGTAATGTTTCCAATAGATGTAGTATTTTATCAGGACCCTTTGGAAAACAATCGAACTCAATTTGAAAGCGAAACGCAACGGAGATTCACGGAGTCAGTCACGTTACGGAGATTATCATTTGTTCGCACTATATAGATTAGACCGAAAAATTGCTACGTAGTATAATTATCTAGGAAAATTGTTTCCGTATATTTTTATGAAGCCAGCTACAAGGACGAATTATAAGTCGCACAAACAACACGCGTTTGAAATAGCGGCTAGAATCTTCGATCCCCGCCGAACGCCGTACGACTATTCCATTCGTTTCTGTTGTAATTGAGTGGGCATGTTGACGAGTTTAGTGTTGTTTACACAGTTGTTTCAGTTCCTCTTTCCTAACGACTTATAATGGTCAGGATTTATAAATACTATTAAGGAATATTAAGGATTTGTTTTCCACAGGTAATTTGTTAACCTACAAGAAAGTGAACCGGAGTTCTCAAACGTTGTTAGGTCTTCTGCCCTCCAATAGAGCCCTAATATGTACGTACTTCCATAACAACACTAGTAAATTAGATAAAAGTATTTAAACCTGTTTTAGCGATAATTTAAGCTTGTTTACATTGAATGTACCTGTTTTACCTCAACACTTATGGGATTCTCTTTATCATCTTTTCTATGTTAAGAACTATAGGTTAGGTAAAAATATGTTTAAACAATTGAAATAATAAACACTTTTCAAGCAAAAGTTTAAATGATGCACTAACTCTGAGTGCTAGGAAGCCGTTCGATCCTTATTTAGCGTTTGATGATTGATAAAATAGATGAAATATTGAACTTTGTGTGTTTTGCATCTTCCGGTTCCGGTCTTCGTGGTTTGTGTAATATGAACATTATTTTTCAATACATTTCCTAACCACTTAGGATCATTAAAAGGTAAATACTAGTAAATTTTAAATTTTAATGCTCGATCTGCCGTAAGTGAAACGAGTGAAATCTCTTAGTTCATTTCCCAATCATTATATTCAATTTAGTTGAATCAGTGGTTAAATGCGAATTTCTGGATGTTCTGGCAACCGGGCTTCTTTCGAGTTCGTTCGTTCGGCGAGTGTATTTGACGTTTCCCTATGATGCGTCATTTGTGGAGTTGATTCGAACGAATAAAAATCACAACAAACTGCTAGCAGCTGCTTGGGAAATTGTATTACCCGTTGTTTAAAAAGTGTATAATTTCACCAAAAATGGGTGAAACGGGCGCAGAAGACTACAAACTAGACGATGGGCCCCAAAACGTGCTGGATGCGTTTCACGAGAACGATAAACTACGAGTGTTGAAGTTAATCGACGATCTGCACGACACATCCGTCACGCCGGCTGATTTCGAGCATGTTTATGAAGAATATGCCGAGATACTGGCCAAATACCAGGAACAACCGCATCTGCTGGACCGCAGCCTCGAAGAGGTGGTCAGCAAAATCATACCGTTCCTACAGGATAACCGTAGCATCGATGCGCCTGTGAAGCACCGGGCCGCGAAGTATTTGTATCAGATCTGCAAGGTCCGTACGTTTAAGGCGTTCGTGAAGAACCTACCACACGAGGTGCGTCATCTGCCGTTCGTGTTGAGCCTCGTTGAGCAGCAGGATCTCGAAGATTGGCAACACTGGGAAACACGGTACATGGGTCTCCTATGGCTTTCGCTGCTAGTTCTGAACCCGTTCGATTTGAGCCGCCTGGATACGTCCGAGCAGACGGACGGTTCTACGACGATGCAGCGCATCTACGAAGTTTGTAAAACGAACTGCCTGAAGGAGGACAGCTGCACACCGGTGGCAGCCTTCCTGGTCGCCCGTTTTGTGATCCGCAACGATGTGAAGCATGTGTGCTTGGCTCCTTTTTTCGACTGGGCCACAGCTGTTAACGCGGAGTATCGTGTCGATGCGAAAATTGGTCCCCTTACAGCTATTGCCAGCATACTGAAGCACGGTAAGCGGGAAGATTTGTTGCCGTATGTGGATCGCTTAGGGCGCTGGGTGCTGCAGCTGGACTACGACACGATAGCGGGAAACTTCAAGCTCCTTAAAACGTGCATCAAAATCTGCCAGCGTATAGGGCTTGTGTTGCTTCCTCCAAAGGTGGCCAAATGGCGCTATCAACGCGGTGCCCGTTCGCTGCTTGCGAACGTGCAGAAGACAGTTACATTGGCGTCGCTGCGGGAAGCCCAGCAAACCGAAGCACTGCCGGAGTGCAGCGAGGAAGAAAAAGATCCCGACGACGAGGAAATCCCTGCCGTGCTAGAAGAAATCATCGAGCGCTTGCTGCTTGGGTTGAAGGGGAACTCTACTATTGTGCGGTGGTCGTCGGCCAAGGGGATCGGTAGAATTACCAACCGCTTGCCTAAGCTACTGGGCGACGAGGTAGTCTCGTCCGTGATCGAGCTGCTGAACCCACTGGAGCAGGACGACGCCTGGCACGGTGCCTGTTTGGCACTGGCTGAGCTGGCCAAACGGGGCCTATTGCTCCCTTCTCGATTGTCGGAAATCGTGCCCCTGTTACTGCAAGCCCTGGTGTACGATGAGATCCAGGGTTATCGCAACGTAGGACAGAATATTCGCGATGCGGCCTGCTATATGTGCTGGGCATTTGCCCGAGCCTACCATCCATCGGTGTTGCAACCGTTCGTGGAGCGGATTGCGGCCGCACTGCTGATAACGACCGTTTTCGATCGTGAAATCAACTGCAGACGGGCCGCGTCGGCTGCCTTTCAGGAGAGCGTCGGTCGGCTTGGGAACTTTCCTCACGGAATCGACATTCTCACGACGGCCGACTTCTTTTCCGTAGCCGTACGCAGCAACGCATTTCTGAACATCAGCGAGTCAATTGCACAGTTCGATGAGTACAAGTGCACCCTTATTGGTGAGTGGAAAACCTCTACCCCCACTTCTTGGCACAGTTTTTTTTATTACTGACTTGCGTACATAGTATATACTTTTTCCGAAATATTTCAAAACACCTCAATTGATTGTTCCCATTTCCTAGACCATCTAATCACCCGCAAAATTAATCACTGGGACACCAACATCCGCGAGCTGGCTGCTCAGGCGCTGAGTAATCTAACAAAGCACGCCCCAAACTACATAAATAATACCATAGTGCCGCAATTATTCGAGCTGGCAGAATCAACTGAGCTGAACACCCGACACGGCGCCGTACTGGCCCTGGGAGAAGTGATCAACGCTTTGCGGAAGCTAGCAACCGTTCCGTCGTCCGATTTCGAGCCAGATTTTGATCGTTTTGGGAACCTAGCTGGACAACTGGTTGGAAAGTACCGACAGCGTGGGCAGTTTAAGGGCATGAGTGGAACCTACATGAAACACAGTTGTGCCGCGTTCATTCGCAACTGTAGCGAAGCAAAGCTGCCGCTGACTAACGTGGAATACATCGGTAGAAATACTACAATCGGTATCATTTTCGCAATATTCTAATCAAACTCTGTGTTGTAACTTTCTGCCCTGTAGAATCGTGGCAGCTGTTGCTGGACGAAAGCATCATTGATGAAAAATCGACAACACGGGAGCAAGCAACGGTGGCGTTCTCATCATTTTGTACCACCTATTACCTAACAGAACCAATCGACCGCTTAGGCGCCTTGATCGATAACTATATCCACGAATTGCACGACACGCAGATTGAGCACAAAGCGCAAGGTATGGTATCGGCGCTAGGTGCACTGCCATCGTTCATGCTACATCTGCGCTTGATTGAGATTGTGCAGATACTGGACCTGAAAACGGTGGTGCCGCAGCCGGGTGCTGTGGGCTACAATTACTCCGAAATGCGCCGTGATTGCATCAGGGCACTGATGCGTATTGTTGAAACGGTTGGCTTCGGGAGTCAGACCGATGGGCTGTTGTGCGAATCAGTGTTCCGTTGCTACATCCGTGCTCTAGAAGAATACGCCCTGGACAACCGTGGAGATATTGGTTCATGGGTACGAGAGGCCAGCATCCACGCGCTGTACGCATTCCTGACCAGTTGCCCGGACCATCTGCTGACAAAGGTGCACGTGCAGCAAGCATTGGTAGCGATCGCAAAGCAAGCCGTGGAACGTATTGATAAAATCCGGGCCGTTGCCGGTAAAGTGTACACGGCACTGGTCCATCACGAGCCACCGATTCCTCACATAGAAGAGCACGAACGTTTGCAGCAAATGTTTCCCCGGGACAACACGGATATACTTTGGCTCTTTCCGCATTACACATTCCCCCTGTTCATCGAGCTACTCGGTGTTCCACCGTACATTGAGCAGGTGTCTTCCGGACTGATACTAAGTGTCGGTGCACCCACCGAATCGCTGCATACATGTGCATCGAAAACTTTGAACGAGTATTTGAAAAATCATCAACCCTTTATTTTAGCTTTCGGTTCAGTTGTGCTGAAAATATTGACGGAGAAAACCGTCGCAGATCCCCTCTTTATTACTTCCACGTTCCAGTTTCTGGCCGGATTGCTTAGCTCTTCGGCAAACGCGAAGGTGCTATTGATGGAGGACAGCGGCGCGGAATTTGCCGAGTCTATTTTCAAACTAATTAACGGCCTAACTGCACACACGAAGAAACACATAGACTCAATTCCCGTGTACTGCGCCCTCATGCTGGCGCCAAGGCTTTGCAATCGTGTCCTTAGCAAGCTTGTCGTATATCTTGGCATGGTTTGCGTTAACGTACGACGAGAGACGGCACTCAAAATGTACGAAACACTACTTGTGTTCGGCGATCAGACGTGCATTCCGGAGGAAAATCTAGACGAGGTACTTGTCTGTCTCAGCGAAGAAAAATGGGATGGTGAGCTGGACGAAGCTCGGCAGATTCGCAATAGACTGTGTTTGCTTATGGGCGTAAAGCCACCCGTAACTAAAGTTAAAAAATAGAGTTACATTTCATACCAATCGTACGTCGCCTGTTCAAAATCTGTTCTGCTCTAGCCTTATTAATGAGATACCTTCTGTTAGATGAATAATTGCTTATAACGTACTATCAAATCATACTCATGATGTTGATGCTATGAATAATGATCATGCCGCAACTTTGTTTTCAGCATCATCCACAATAACTCGGAGCATTGTGATTAAACAATAATTGTGATGAAAATAAATTAAAGGACCCAACACCTTTCTCACGAGGACAACAATGCGTTCCATGACTGTTGTCGTTTTAATGTATGGATACCACAGGCTTTCAAAGCTATCCTCAACCAACACAGTTTTCCACACCTTACGCTGTTTCAATAAAAAAATGGCCCATAGATAGTCAACATCAATAAAAAAAATATTCTTTGTGTTTTGTTACCACTTGGGTTCAGTTTTTGCTTCTTTATTTATTATTTCGTGAATTCCGTATCCAAAGTACATTCAAATGAAAACCGCAATCTAGCTACTTTGAAATGGCAAACGCTCCCCGCACACTTATCCGGCACAACTCACGACATAAAATAAAATAAAACAGATTTAACTGCTTTTACGTAGAATTATCGTGGATGTGTGGATCAATCGTGTACAACTTTCAATTATTTTTAACACACTCGAATAGTATTATTTCCAACGATGACAATTATTCCTTCGTCCTGCAACTCCTTTAGCGCATCCTCGAATTGCTCCTTCGTCACGAGCTATGGAAGAAGAGAAGAATATAGCCGATATATAGAAACATTGCTGGCTTAAATTCAACATTGAGTAACTTACGACTTGAGACGCTTCTTTTATTTCGCCAAACAGCTTCTGGTAAGGTATGGTTGAAATTTTTCCTTTTCCTTTCAGACTCGTCTTAATGGATTGCACCAGTTCAGCACGTTTCTTGCGCGCCGCACTGGATAATCCGGTGGTAAGAATGCCTACATCGATTTTACCCGACAGTGGATCTGTTGCCGATTGTTTTAGGGCCTCACGATGCAGGCGCCACGCTTCCTCGACATCCAGTACTTCAACGGTTTCGCTGAGTCTCACCTTAGCATGGGCCTCCGAGAGACGGATAAGGCTTTCCAGCTGGCGAGGGTATGCTGAAATTTGACCTCTTCCCGAGCCTACCTTACGCATGTCAACGTAAGCTTGGACCAGTCTCTGCTGCGCTTCCTCGGATAGGACAGGATTTATGTGCTCCTTTGCGTAGGCAATATAGTCACGTAGCACGCTCATATCCTGCAACAAACAAAACCGAGTTTTATCGTATGAACCAGCCTGGAAAGTGTTGCTTCGTTAAACGAACCACTAAGGAATCCTCATTCTCGTCGCGTGTAGCATAATACATTGACACCAAATGAGCCGCCAGACGCCGGTCAAACACTTCATCTTGCGGGTCTAGTATTAGGAATATCAGATCGAATCTCGACATCAAAGTGTGCGGAAGCTGTACGTTGTCGATGATGGTTTTATTTTTGTTCCATTGCGATTCGGAAGGATTTGCTGCAGCCAGGATGGAGGTGCGCGCATTTAATTGGCAAATGATGCCCACTTTGGCAATGCTGAGAGTTTGCTGTTCCATCACTTCATGAAGGACACTTCTCGTAGCATCGTTCATTTTGTCGAATTCGTCAATGCAGCAAACTCCATTGTCGGCCAATACCAAAGCACCACTGGAAAAAGGTTAAATTTAGTTTCTTTTTTTTCATTAAAAATGGATGATCATGATAGACAACTACTAACGTTTGCAGTACAAGCTGCCGAGTCTCTGTGTCCTTCGTAACGTAAGCCGTTAAGCCGACTGCTGAAGATCCCCGCCCTGAAGTATACTGAGTACGAGGCACTAAGTTGTAAACATACTGTAGCAGCTGGGATTTAGATGTGCCAGGATCTCCACACAGGAGAATGTGAAGCTCGGCACGAAAATGCTGCCTACCACATGTGGCTTGCTTCTTTTTCGTCCCTCCGAACATTTGTAATAAAATACCCTTCTTGATATCCGTGTTTTCATAGATTGATGGGGCAATGCAACGAACTAAACGATCGTAAACGTCCGGTTTTTGTGAAATCTTTTTCAACAGTTCCACGCGCTCGGGAGGGAAGATGTGTCCTTTGCCCTCTTCTTCCTCGTATAGGCGTTTATCATCGACTTTCCGGAAGTGCAGCACATCGATGTGCGTGCGATAGACAGATTTCATGTTCGACTGGCGTGGATTTTCTTGCAATGGCATTGCTTTGTAGATTCCGGTTACAGTAATTCGGTCTCCGGGCTGCACTTTGTCTACCAGATCGTCGTGTGCCATCAGCAAGACGTTGTGGGGCGTTTGTCCCGCTGCCATGTCCTCCGGCGATTCCTGCAACTTTATTAGCTGGCGATCAGCAAACTGTGATCTATTGTGAATCAACTGAAAACAGTGGTTCGTGTTGCAGTGCCCACAAAGCGTTGGTTCTGCAATGCGACCGCGTTCTAGATCAACTTCCACGGAAAAGCTGCAGATAGAACACTTGAAAAAAGCGCGACGCATCTCTGGTACAATGTTCGATGTTCGGATCACCATACCGCAGATGGTGAGGATTTGATCAATATCTTCTGGATTGAGAGCTCTCATATTTCTGGTCTTGTCGGCATTAAACGGGCGAACGAGTATCTGATGCTCAAGGGTGGCGGCGGGATATCGTTCAACAAACATTTCGTTAACTGCAAGATCCAACGCTGGAATTACCTGTCGATTACATCATAAAGCAGCATGTTTAAAGAATTTAAGTTTTTACCATTTGAATTGTGCTCGTACTTACATCTTGCGGATAGCATACCAACTGACGGTACAAAGATTCGTCAAAGGTTTTTAAATGGGCACAGTTTACGTTCAAGAAAGGTTCTTCAAGTGTGTGAATCTATGAAAAGAATTAAATACAAAATTAAACTAAGCCTAGCTCAAACTAAGCGCAATTTTAACAACATTGTCATCACCTCTTCTAGCTTCTGCAAATATAATGGTTCATTTAGGTTCATCCCTTCCGTTATTTCGTCCTGGGCCGTGTCCGGATCGATGTAACGCTTCAAGAATTCCTTAAATTTACTCATGCATTCAGTGACGACCACATTCGTCCCCCAAACCACTAAACGTTGTCCTTGCGAAATCGTATCCGTATCCGACGGACGGCTCTCCTCGTTTACGGCATTAAGTGGTGCATCAGCACCACCGACTGTGACCTGACGGGGAAATTGATCCACCCGAAGATCCGGACGTTGACGCATAGGTGTGCCACGCACCGCCGAACGAGGCCCACGAATCGATCCAATGGAACTTGGAGTACCATAATTCAGAGGCGAACTAATGTCGATTTCACTCATTCCTTGTACACGCATGTTCGGGCTTGTGGCTTGTAAGGCCGAGTGGTCTCCAGCTGCTGGTGAAGTCATCACCGAAGCAAAGGGATCGGATCTATCTTGCGCCCGGCCAGCAGCATTCTGTGGCATTGTGCTGCCCATTCGTAACGGCGTCTCCGCTTCACTATTGGATGTAGCTGTAAATTGGTGGGACGAAAATGGATCAAGAGCTTAGCCTGCAAGTGCTCACACCACATTAAACAAACATAACGTTAATGCTAACACATACGTTGTTTGTGCGGGGTTTGTTGGGAATTTTCTTCTGAACTAAACTCCCCTCTGCGGCTGCTTCGTGATCCGGCAGGACTCGACATGTTAGACGAATTTCAACGATAAAAAGTTAACAAACGACAATCTTATCAAACACTGCGCGACACTTTCGAACTGAGAAACGAGGTTCTGCACAAACTGCTGTTGAAGTTGAAAGAAAACTGTACCAGGCGCATCAAGCTCAAAACTAACGAAAGCCCGCGCTTTGTGAGAAAGTGACATTTCATTTGACAAATGGATGAACCCGCGCTTTATCAAATTCCGTTTAAGCTTGATACAGACAAACAGTTCTTAGCCACAATAGTTTTCCTGAAACTTCGATATTCGTAGTATTAGTATGTCGCCGCCATACAGCGTCAGCCACAATCGATATTTATGTTATACGAACAAACCACCAACTATTGATAACCTTAAGACCCAAAAATCGGTCGACCGAACGAGCTACTGCCAAGCCAATCGTGGTCAACATTTTACCAAAACTGTTTTGCTCACAAAAATGCCATGAATCAAACATTCAAAAAATCATCGAAGCCGTTTTTTTTAACCAAATGAAATCATGTATCGTTAATGAAACTTCCTGTACATACAAGTTAAATGTTGATGCAAATGTGTAACACATGGTGTTTATTCATTCGTGCAAATAGGGCTCTCGACATGCCCACTTTCAATCTAATTTTCGTGAAATTTTTTTCGTGTGGTAATGAGCAAAAGAAATTGCGAAAGAAATTAACTTTCGGCATGTACTGTAAATGGTGTAACCGAGAAAGAAAGTCAAAAGAAAGGCAAACTGTCAAATGTTTTGTTGTGTTATGATGTTGTGAATGGCTGAAGCCGATCAATGTCTATGGATTCTTCTGATAAAGTTTCTACAAATGGTGCGCTAGCACCACCGTTGCTGTGTTCAGTAGGTTTTCTTGATGGGGTTTGTTAAGGTTCTAGATAATGAACGAATCTTTTCGCTATCTCTTCCTGTACAACACCAGCTAGCGATGTTTATTCTTCAAAGCCCCTCGAAGTGTTAAGTGTTTTATGCTAACAGTACTCCAAACGGGAAGGTAGTTTTGGTGTTGGTCATGTTGGTTGTGTTTTTGTTGTGCAACACTCTATTGCAGCGTGTAGTTACAAAAGGTTTACGAATTTTGATTTGGACTATCAGCTTATCGTAATATTTTATGTTTTAGCGGTTTTGTCTTCTATGTTGTTGGATGAATAATAGTGAAAACAATGAGCTGAGATACACTGAAGATAAAAACACCACGATCATCGCATAGGACTCTGAAAATCTCCAAAACACGCAAGGAAAAAAATGCATTGCCAAAACATGTTCAGAGTAGTTAAACATAAACAGTGCAGCTTTGCCTTTGCAAGGTAGTCTTTTTTATCTAAGCTGGCGAATCATCAACTAACTTCGAACTACTAAGCTACAGTATCCCTCAATTTCAAAGACCATAATAAATAAGTAAATAAGTTTTTAGATGAGATATGATGATATAACGATATACTAACGTGACTAGTAAAAGTTATCACTACCGGGACGATTGCCCTTGCTAAAGATTTGTTGTTGAGTTTTTATTATTGGCAATCATCATATGTACCAAAGACAGAAATATTTGTAAAACTGAAAACAAAATCTGTCATCAGTTCAAAAACAGATCGATTTTTTAATAAATGCACTGTAATGGAAATATTATGGTGCTCTGAATCAGATTTGATGCACACTTATCTGCAGTTATCAGCAGTAGTTTATCATGTGTTTAGTTTGTTTTATATATATATTTAAAAAAACATGATAAGACTGTATACGGTCCCACTCAATTTTATCAGTTCTATGTGTGGCTATTGCAAGTACATTTGCCAATTGCTTAACAAATAGTTGGGCAACCATTTCAAATAGAAATCTAAGTTGAGTGTGTTATTCATTCCACCTGCAAGATCCATATTTTCCAACACATAAGATCCAACACTTTTAAGATTGCTTATAAAATTAAGTCACAGTTCCAATCCAATTTCGCATTGAAACTTTAACTAACTACAATTCAAGATGAGTTACAAAAATATTTCTTATGATTATGGGGTGGCCGTCTAAACTATTTTTGTTTTATTGTTTTTTTTCTAATATTAAAACTTGCTGTTTATTCTACTCTTTAATTGCAGTACTGCATCAGTAGACGATTCAATTTCTCAGGTTGTTAAACTTCCATAAATGGACCCATGGCGCTCTGTAACCGCACGCTTCTTATCAAGGCGGTGTTGGTAGCTGGTTTCCTACTCATTCTTTTGAATCTGTTAAATTCGAAATTGGACTCATCAACGGCTCCAAGCAGCGTGACGCGATTCGGGTACTGGGACAGCAAATGGTTCTGGCACTTAATTAGTATTGACTTCTACACTCGATCTCTAATTGCAGTTCAACGCACTGGCCAAAGAGAACACACGGTAGTGGTGAGAAGCACTCCGCAGACAGACAGGATAAGGTGGCCGAAAATGGAAACTTAACATCACAACATAATAACCATTCCAATCAGAATCGGTCGTTAGGAGCTGATGAGACAGTGTTACAAACGCACAATAATACGTTTGGTGTTACGAATAGCACACCGGTATCCCTCGAGTCACAGGCAAACCTCACACGAAAAATTGCGATGAGCTCTGTCAATGGCCCGGTTTTGGCTGCCCTAAACTCGTCTTCAAATAAGATACACAATAATTCCGCATATGTTATCTCCTCTGGCAGTAGAATAGCTAATTATAGCAACAACAGTAGTATTAATAGTAACAAATTATTGAAACTCAAATTCCAACATTTTATGGTGGAGAAAAGCAATGTAACTATAGAAAGTGCGGCCGCGTCATCTACAGTTCTTCCCATTCGGGAGGATACTTTGCACTCCGATGCACAAACTGATGACGGGATGCTGAACTCGTTGGTAGATAAGTTTACCATTAACAGTTGTCCACCTATTCCACCAAATCTCGGTAAGCATGAGCATATCACGTCGCTTTGCGTCATGGTTTGTACATCTCTGTTTTCTACCACATGCAGATGGCCCCATCGAAGTGGACGTAACATATGAACCACTTAATATGGTAGAAAGCCGATATAGTGGAAAGTTGCAACCGGGTGGGCAGTATGCACCAACGGACTGTACAGCGAGAAATCGTGTTGCGATCATTGTACCGTACCGTGATCGTGAGCAACACCTTCCGATCTTCCTTAAAAATATACATCCGTTCCTGATGAAGCAGCAGCTCGAATATGGTATTTACATCGTGGAGCAAACAACCGGCTCCTCTTTTAACAGGGCTGCACTCATGAACATTGGTTTCGTTGAGTCAATGAAGCAGAAGAACTGGGAGTGCATGGTGTTCCATGATATCGATCTATTGCCGATGGATGACAGGAATCTCTACACATGTCCTGATCAACCACGCCACATGTCCGTGGCGGTGGATACGTTTGGTTTTAAGCTGCCCTATAGTACTATCTTTGGCGGAGTGTCCGCAATGACAGAGAAACAGTTCCGCATGGTGAATGGTTTTTCCAACTCGTTTTGGGGCTGGGGCGGTGAAGATGACGACATGTCGAACAGGTTAGTGCATCTTGCCTAGACAATTTTGGCGATAAATTTCGTTCCCGTACCACCGTCCCGCCTGTTTTCTGTGTCTTATACGTTGCCTCTTTCAAGGTTGAAACACGTTGGCTTCCACATTGCACGGTATCCTGTAAACATAGCTCGCTACACGATGCTCAGTCATAAGAAGGAAAAAGCGAATCCAAAACGGTACGTTCTTGGTTTATTCTAAGGTGGATTAGTATTATAGTTCTACAAGCGAACTAATCTGGTTTCTTTCTTCTCCGAACGATAGGTATGAGAAATTAGTAAACGGTGCGAAGCGTTTCGACAGCGATGGGCTGAACTCGATGCACTACCAAGTGGTGAATCTAATCAAGAAACCTCTTTACACGTGGGTTCACGTGGAAATTTCACCCGATGTATGTACAGTTAAGTTTTGTTATAGGTATCACGCGAAAAACGCTAACAATTACTTACTTTACAGGGCAGCTGATGATTGTCGTTTCTAGCAGATTGGCTAGGATAAATTGAAACTAAATGAAAATCAATTTAAAACTCCACTCATACTTTGTTCGATCATCATGTGATAGTGTTCTTTTCACATTACACCAGAAAAGGGAACTGCTGCACGCTACAAAGCGTGAACAATATGAGTTGTCTGGATTCGCATTCGGGTCTTCCACAGATGAAATGGACGGAGATCAACAATTTATTCGAATAGCTAACTAATGTCATTTAAACCACCAGTTTAAATGTTTCATCAAATTTTTAGTCATTTTCAATTGCACGTGGATATTTTCGTATTATTGACTGTTGGTAGTTGCTGTGTTCATGAAAAATGTCAGGTTTACTTATAAGATAGTCTGCATACATTTACACGGACTCATGGTAATATTATCTGCAGCTATTTGATCTAGACGAAAATCTCTCACAAAATTAAGGACCGAAATTTAAGTAATGTTCAAGTTACATAAGAATCTTTTCGCCACATTTTTATTTATCCTCAATCAGAAATGTGATAAACCACCATCAAAGTGAGAGTGTACGAGAAAAAGTTATTATTGAACAATGACCAATTGGGCGCCGTTAGTAAAACGGGATTTGTGTAGAGTTAAACAGTTCCAGTGGTTTTATTAAAAGTTGAGGTCTAGGTGTAAGTTATTTTGTATCTCCTACTCTTTCTTTGGTAGTATCTGGTCGACAATACTACGTTACGTTAGCGATCAAACTCATTCTTGACTGGATGAAATCTTTTTGCCTTTTCATTTATCCTTCTACCACAAAGCTTGAATCGCATGACAATGAAATATGCTTTATGATTTTCCAATTTAACAACAAGGCGCCAAAGTGATTGATGAACAAATCTAAAGGCGCTGAAACAGAGCGACGATGCAATGACGACGAATTTTTATATAATGGTGAATCTTGTTAGAATTTATAATGAAAAACAAACGTACGCACAACAATAAATTGAAATGGAGCTTTAATTAGAGTGCACTCGGATTGAGGATTTTAGGGCTAACAGTTGTACGGTGCTGAGTTCGCCAGTCAAATATGTGCGAGGCAGCAAAATAAGTAGCGTATATTATGTTTTCCGTTCCGTCCGGACAAAATGAATTGAACTTAAGCGGTTACGAAAGCAACACGAGTAAAACACGATTCTAAAGTACGGGCGTATTTCGGAGATAGTGCGTCCGTGAAAAGTTTGTAATTGATAATTGTTTGTAGTTTGATTGTTTTACTCTCCTCCACAAAAATACACATCAAAAGCCCTTCTCTCGTATGTTGCAAATCGTTCGTCATAGTAATTTATACGTAGTATACATTTTTTAATTTATAGCAAAAGCGATAGGAGTTCGAAGTTATTACTGTAGAAGGAATTATTATAATTCAATTATCTTCTACAATATAAAAAGTATTATTGAATCTCTCGAAAATATGATAAAATATGGTATAAAATATGGTAATCTTGTTAATAATTTGAATCGCGAACTTTCTTTTGGTTCAACTTAATGTGTTGATCTTTTCTCAATCCGTTATCTTTGCTGATCGATGGCCAAGGCCAAGCCATGTTTTTACTGTTAGGAACATGTGAATGGGCATACTTTGCATCGATAAAACCTTTTATTTTTAAATAAAGTAAAGCATTCTTGAAAGGACCAGTACGGGTTATGTTGCATAGATTTTGTCTGTGTCAAGAACAAAGTACAATGTTTTATCTTGAATTCAAATGGTGTTTTATTCGATATTTAGCTAATACGCTGCGCGTTAGATATCGTATTGACATTACCAACAAGGTTTATCAAACAAATGATCAATAACCATAAGAAATAGAAAATGTTCTAAGAATCCTCTTTGCGAAATGCGCCAGTACTTCAAAGGTATTAAATAATAAAATAAACAGTAACAATTTAATGATTAACAGGTTTATAATATTTTTCGGTTGTATCACAGTATGAATTGCGCAGGTATTATTATGCCTTTGGATCGGTTATCTTTGATGTGCTACGGCAAACATTATTATTGCACAGTAAATTTTGAAGCCAGTACTATGTGTGCAAGTATAAAACCGGGCAAATTCGTTTATTACAGTAACATGGAAAACTATTCGTTATTCAAATTTGTAGCCGTCGATAGCTATACTTTTTTGCCATTAGTAAGTATTGACAAGCCAGTGTTGCAAATAAGAATTATTCTGCCGGTTAAATTGACAGCTAGGACCATCGATCAGCAAAATCCAGGTTTCATTCTTGAACAACATACTAAGTTTAACAATCTTCTTATTATATTAGTACACTTTTGGAACTAATAAAGGGCGATGAACAATCGCATTCCTGTGACTTCGGTCATACCATACAAACCAGTATCTAAACCAGTTGACCAGCAGATTTTCCGGGAGCAACACTTGAAAATAAGGTCGTTCAAGAAAATTTAGCGAAATGGGATCGGTTTAAAAGTTCGCTTTGTTTGAATAGTTAACATATCGACTTCATAGTCAGATGGAAATAATTCCTGAACTCTCAAACACACGTCATTATGCATGGAAGTGTGGACAGTGATTTATCAACAATTGGTGGACATTTTCTATAGGAAGATTGGTGATCCCATCAGAATAATTGGACACATTTTTGGAAACCGTTTAGAATATACTACAATAGCAGTTGTGCCGATTCTGGAATGCCGATCCCGATTGGGAGAAAGGTTATTTCTTAGAAATTTGATGCCAGCTTCACACCTTGGCTGTACACACCGCGCGCCGGCGCTGCTGTCAAGCAAAAGTGACAGCTTGCTGCTGTGAGTTGCGGTTTGCTGGTTTTCTGTCTTTCCACACATTCAACGCAGCGACTCGACCCTCCTCACGGCTGTCATTCGGATACTCGGATAGCTACCTTTGCGCCATATTGAGATCACGGAATGCATTCCTTTCTTTTACGCCGCTTTTGATTTGCCTGCTGATGAAAAGATTTGCAAATTTTCATCCGCATGTTTTCCTTTTTTGCTCCGCATTCGCTAAACGCAAGCGTTTTGCGAACGAACGAGCGTTAGCCAACAAACGCACTAATTATTCGAGCGCTCGGCAGTGCGTACCATTTTTTCCAAGCTCTATTATCGCAACCAGGCACGGTTACACATAGAAAACGAGGCAAATCTTATTGTCCGCTGTCGCCCCAATGGCCCGTGATGGTCGGAAAACTCGACCAGCGTGCGGAAAACGGAAGGAAAACTAAAGTTCTGCTGTGGATGTGGTTCGGTTCCGTCCTGAGACACGCGAGTGAAATCATGTATATGTAAAGAAGAAAAAGGAGCAAAATCTGCAGTGCAATAGTTACGTAGTAAAAGAAGCGGCCGTACGTTCCTAAGACAGCTCGGCTGATTCGCAGGAGAATGAAAACTGAAGTGTGAAAAAGTTTAGTGATATTCCTACGGACAGAGTGCTGAGCAACGTGAGAAACACCACTTGGATGTGTCTGTTCGGTGCACCACAACACGGAAATCAACATATTCGGTGCGTCACAGCTCCCGCTGATCTACTGAGGGTAGCATTCGATTCGATTCGGGACATTTACTGGGACATCCACGTAATGGTCGGGTCCTTTTGATAATCCAACTGGGCGTGAACATTGTTGGACCCTTCGCCCTTCGCCGTAAACAAGCGCACATCACAAGTCCATATAACGGGATACCTACGCACCCCATTTTCCAGCGGGGACTCCAGCTCCATTCGCGTACTTTGACGGTAGGTGAAAGCCTGAATTCGACCTGTTTCTCGATCCGTCCTGTGTATCTTGCAGTGTTGAAAAGTTGCGTCAAGCAATATCAGACATCATTAGGTTTCGCGTTCGGTAATTTATCACATATTTACATATCATTCTATGTCATCAAATTATGGTGACATATAAATATGGTGACATATTTATATCACAAACGAATGTACTCCATTAATGTCTCTCTTGGTCTATATTTCATTTCCAGACCGGGAAAAGTGGTTGTAGATGGACTGTGGAGCAAATGTCAGTTCAGTGAGTGGTCAGTTCAACAAACAGTATCAGAGGCGCGGAGCCACACGCCACGGACACCAGAAACAGATGGAACGAGTGACGGATTGATGAACGAATGCTTTGAAACGGCTCACAGAATAAGGAACGCCGAGCGAAAGGCAGCCGCGACCGACTGATGTAATTGTTGCCATCGGATCCATCGCAACATTATCAATCGGCAATGGAACGGGAACGTGAGCGAGACCACGGTGGAAGTGGCGAGGGCCCCCGTTTAAAGCATGCGAAGAAACATTCGCGAAAGAGCAGCAAAAAATCGAAGCGCAAACGGCACCCCTCGACTGACGTGGACGATCTTTCGTCCGCATCGTTTGGCGACGATACGGGAGGACGAGTGGGGGCCGTGGGGCGGACACGGAAATCGAGCCGGCCGAAAGTGTATGACGATAGCAGTGGCGGGTTCGGGGACGTAGCGATCGTTCAGTACTCCGACGTTAGTTCGGACGATTTTTCCGCCCCGGAAGCGGGGGAAATAGAAACCGATGTCACCGACGCCGGCGATCGTGGTGGTGGTGGCCCCGATGGCGATAATGGAGGAGGGTCGCCGCTGAGTGCCGATGAAGATGATAATGACGACAGAGCAAGCAAGCACCGCAGGCACAAAAGCCTGAAGCGAACGAATCGCGATGCAAGCGGTGAATTGACCAAACTGTCAAAGCGCTGGAACCGGACCACGGAAAAGCGAAGCAATACACCAACGTTGGACGATGATGCCGCCGGGAGCAATCGGAGAGGCTTCATCACTGGTAGTACTATAGTTGCCACTTCATCAATCAGCAGCTCGTCTAGTCGGTCGAAACGGATAAATTCTAACTCGTCCGATGCGTCATCGATGAAGCTGCATCGTATCAAGCACAGTTCTACCACGGACGGTGGACAGCGGAGTCGAGCAAAGGTTCGTAGGGAAAAGCCGCTGGAGGCGAGTCCTATGGTTGAGGAGGATGAAGAGGAAGATGACGAAGAAGCTGCAATGCAACATGAGGACTACACGGGCGACGATAGTAGGACACAGGATGCCAGAAACGCAACGATCAATGCCGCAGAGCTGGAGGATGAAGACGACGACGATGTTGAGGACGATGATGACGAAACGGCCGCTGCGTCTAGTCGGAGGCGAAAGAAAAATAAAAAGGAAAAAAAACATAAAAAGAACAAGAAGACTAAGAAGCGAAAAAAGAAGCAGCGCACCAAATCCATCTCAAGTGTAGAGACCATATCTGAAAGCGAAGACTCACTGCTGGAATCGCTGACGCCACCCTTGAAGCAGTCATCGCCCTACGGTGGCCCCGACGTTGGCAGCAAGTCCTATACGCCAGTTCACAATGATACCAGCCTCACCCCTGTGTCTCCCGGTGAGATTCTTATTTTTTTTTCACCATCACGATAAACTAACACGGTTCAATCGCGCAACATTTTCCAGGAACCCCTCCTTTGTTAGAACATCACCATTCGACACGCCACTTGCTGAACAGTCCGTACGATCGTGACGTAACGGTTCGCAGTCACAGTTCTGTGGAACACGACCGTGATCGTGATCGTGATCGCGATCGAGACCGCGACCGCGACCGCGACCGCTCCTCGAACGCAACGGGCGGTAGTGGAAGTGTTAGCAGCCGCAAACTCTACATCTCGTCGCCCCACACTCCGCCGGTCGCTGGCCACAAAAAGGTTGTCTCTTCGTCGTATCAGGAACGCTGCCAGCAACATCTTGGAAGCCCTATCGATCTGGATAGTCCTCCGCCATCAGTACTGCACCACAGCAGAGGAGGTAGCTACCGAGATAGCAGCAGGCGACGCAGTCAATCAACCGATCGAAGGCATATCCTCCGGCGGACGCCTTCGCCAAGTAAGGGACCTTGTAAGATATTATTTGCAGATTTTTATTATTTTTATTTCTGTTAAATGTAATAGAACATGGTTCACGTAGACTGTCTAGAGCCCCACAGTCTAGCCTCAAACTCCTAAAACAATACTGAACCATTGGGCATAGTGTTCGTTAAGTGTGTAAAAATATTATCTAATGTATCGTAGATGGCAGACATAAGCCGTACACTCCGCCACCGTCGAAGCGCCGTCGTGATCGGTCGCCGCCAGAGAAAGACTACTACCGGAAAGACGGACGGAGCCACAGTAAACGAGAACGTGACTCTGACGACCGGAGGGGAGGAGACACGCAGAAACGATATAGTTTAAGGTAGGTGTGCGCTGCCATATGCATATGTCACCTTTTCTGGTTGCCACCAATGTTCTTTATTTTTCGTTAGAAGCCCGAGTCCGAGCAGCAATCGGCGATCGCGAAGGACACCATCCCCGGTGGTGACAGGTGCTGCCGGTGGTAGTAGGTCCAGGTCGTCACGTAAAGGGTACTACAGTCCGTCGCCCGATCGTGGAACCGGCGGTGGTGCAGGTGGAAGTAGCTACTCAACGTCTCGTTCGCGCCATCGTTCACGAAGCCCTCGTCGATCGCCACCTGCGTCCGCCAGTAAGCGGTTCTCGAGCAGCCGGTCGCGCTCACCGCAGATGCCTTCAGCGAAAAAGTTCGACCTGCAGGAAAAAATCACCGACACCAGCTTTTTCGCCGAGCTCATCAAGGATAAGCACAAGCGCAAGAAAACCCTGCAGGAAATTTTGGAGAACAAAGAGAAACATGACGCTCCGAGCAGCAGCAGCAGTGTGGCGGCTCTAAACGCCCATACTGCTGGCAGCGTATCAACAATCGACAACGAAAACAGTGTCTCGAACGATTGCATCTCGGTGGGAGAGGGTAACAATGGTGGCCTGGGATCGAACTCCAACGGATTCAAAGACGGCAACAGTGCCGATGTCGGTACGCTTGCATCGAACCTCATCGATATACCAATGCCGGCAGTAGAGATGGGGCCGCGAAGCGATCAGGTCGATTCTCGCAGTGCTCTGTCCTGTCGTATCGATGTCATTGGCGGTGGCAGTGGCCATTGTTATGACGGGACCGTCAACAGCAATGGGACGAACGCGACCTTCAACAGCACCGTTCCTGACTCACGAATACCTGTGATAATGAACAGCGGCAGCAACGCTATGCATCCCCATCAGCAGCCCGTTCCCGCCATCGCTTCCAACGAGCCACTGACGGGCAAAGTCGACCTAACGGTGTCAGCATCAATGGACGCGGGCAATCACAGTGCGAACCTCACTGGCGCGCCCATTTCGAAACCAAAAAGTCTCACCAAACTCCCAATGCCACCGGGAGTGAACGTTGCCGAGCTGGTCGGTGCGCAGACACCGAGTCCACCCGGGCCCATCAGCCCCGTGGCCGTGAGTATGAAAGTAATGGCCATTCCTACCCTAACGACGACTGGCGGTGTACCGCAACTGGCCGTTACCGGTGCTGTCAGCAAACAGTTGCAATTGCGAGGTGATCAGGCCGCGAAAACTGGCACTAGCAATGTAGCGGCAATGGCTGCCGCGTTTACCACGGCCACCGGGAGCACTAAGAAAGGTTTGCTCAATCTACCGATGCCACCGATGGTACCGGGCTCGGAAGATTTAAGCGGTGACGAAGAGCTGGGCTCCCCAATACTTTCCAGCCATCGCGATGCATCGGCGCAAAAGCAGTCCTCTTCCGGTCACAACAACAACAACAATACTACCAATCTCAACAATCGCTACAAGATTGGCAGCTCGGCCTCGACAACGCCGGTACAGAGTACGGGGGCTGCAAAACCGGCCGCGCCTCAGCCTAGGCCAAGAATTTTAAGCAGGCGCCATTCGCGCAGTATGACCGCACCTATGTCAGCTTCCGGCGGTAAAGATTGGGGTGAACGATGCGTCGAAGTGTTCGAGATGTTGGACCAGATAGGTGAAGGAACGTATGGTCAGGTAGGTTCATAGTAGGCCGCGTTCTCTTGGTATTTTACAGTTCAGTATCGTTTTGTTTTTCCTCCACGTACCTTATAAAAGGTTTACAAAGCGAAAGATCAGCAAACGAAAGAGCTGGTCGCGCTGAAAAAAGTTCGCCTTGAACATGAGAAGGAGGGCTTCCCCATCACGGCAGTGCGCGAGATCAAGATTCTCCGCCAGCTGAACCACAAGAACATAGTGAACTTGAGGGAAATCGTAACGGACAAGCAGGACGCCCTCGAGTTTCGCAAGGACAAGGGAGCGTTTTATCT
Organism: Anopheles cruzii; assembly: GCF_943734635.1. NCBI lineage: Eukaryota > Metazoa > Arthropoda > Insecta > Diptera > Culicidae > Anopheles > Anopheles cruzii. The sequence goes on from NC_069144.1 coordinate 18,630,046, forward strand.
GGTGTTCGAGTACATGGATCATGACCTGATGGGACTGCTCGAGTCCGGTCTGGTAGACTTCAATGAACAGAATAATGCCAGCATAATGCGCCAATTGCTGGATGGCCTGAACTATTGCCACAAGAAAAACTTCCTACACCGGGATATCAAGTGTTCCAATATTCTAATGAACAATCGGTATGTATGTCTTATGGCTGGTTGATGTCGAATACCCGTTGCAAAGCGAGTTGCTAACCCACTCCGAACTGAATTTCATTTAAAGCGGAGAAGTGAAGCTGGCTGACTTTGGTTTGGCGCGACTCTACAACGCGGACAATCGGGAGCGCCCGTACACCAACAAGGTGATCACGCTGTGGTACAGACCGCCAGAATTGCTGCTCGGTGAAGAACGCTACGGCCCCGCGATCGATGTTTGGAGTTGTGGCTGCATTCTCGGTGAACTGTTTCTGAAGAAACCGCTCTTCCAAGCGAATCAGGAACCGGCCCAGCTGGAAATGATTTCACGCCTCTGCGGAACACCCACGCCGGCCGTTTGGGCGAACGTCATTAAGTTACCGCTGTTTCATACACTGAAATCCAAGAAACAGTACCGACGCAAGTTGAGGGAAGATTTTATGTTCATGCCCACACCTTCGCTCGACCTTCTCGACAGCATGCTGGTTTTGGACCCCGACCGACGCGTTACCGCCGAGGACGCGCTGAAGTCGAGTTGGTTAAAGAATGTGATACCTGACCAGTAAGTTTTCGAACGGAAATTCTGGAACAATGGCGACAGAGAAGCATGGTTAATCTTTCTTTTGTTCCTTCGCAGATTGGCACCTCCGAAGTTGCCCACGTGGCAGGACTGTCACGAGCTGTGGACTAAGAAAAGGCGCCGACAGCTTCGCGAACAACAGGAGTCAGCGCAAAACCTTCCGCCCGGCAAGCCATCCAGTAGCACCGTCAAGTTGGATAGTCTTATGGGTGTTCCTGGTGTAGGCGGCATTGCACCGACAAGTGTGAATATGCTCTGAATGGCACCAAGTTGGGCATTTTAAGCACCGTGGTACCAAAGGGTGCGGTTAGCGTTTAGCGGTTATCGCATCAAGCTACGTTTACGGATGCCGGGTAAAGGAAAGTTTTCGTACCCTAGAAACAAGCAAATTGGCGCCAACGAAACGTTTGCCCAGGTAGTCCACTTCCTTCCACGTGATCACTTCGTAACGGTGGTCAGCGGTCCATACTATAGGGAACAATTAGGTTTTTACTTTCATGTTATATTTCTTTCCTATTCCCTTCTTTGAAAATTGTACATACATATGGAAATGAATGTACATCGCACTCATGTACATATTTTAGTGTATCGTTGCTCGTACTATAGTGGGCATAAATACTTTTTACACGTAGAAAAAGCACACAATGGCTTTTTCCTTTCATTGCTGATACAAAGCACCCATTGTCACCTGAATGAAGAAGGCAAAGACGGAAAACATTGTCAACAGTCAATATTCGATGGATCGGAAATCCGATCTCTCCATTTTTTTTTCGTTTTCCTTCCATAAAATCCGGATACGTCGTTCAACCTTGATGCCTCTTCTATATAATTGTATAAAATTATGCGAATAATAGACGTACTAAAAGGACACGATAAGTAATAATACCACGAGGTCTCCCTCCGCCAGAATCGGTGTAGTGGATCGAAGGAGGGTGCGTGCTTGCATTATCATTTACTTATATAAATTTTCACAAATTTGCACACTGGTTCGCGTGGGCCTAGCTGCCTCCAGAAGGCGCTAACATGCTAACATAATTTCCGTAAGGCAGCGAGCACAACCTATCTGACCCTGTGTCCAAAAGACCCTCGAAGCGCCAAACGGCAAAACGAGCAACATCGTGAAGTGTCTTAGGAATTAAAAAAAAAAACAAAACTAGCAAAACAGGTAGATACTGAGTAAACGAAAAGGAAGGGCGTTACATCGATTGGCGTGTTTTGTATTCAATAGGAATGTTCGATCGACGGAAAGCTTTATTGCGTCCTCGTCCATCTTAACGGGAGGCCAGTTTCATCGGTGTACTGCGGATTCAGAAATATATTGAAGGTATAATTGAAGAGAAAACGGGATTGGCTCATTTGATCGAAAGGAAGTGTATCGCCGCGTATTGTGAGGTTGAAAGAACGAAGTTTTGTTCGACAACAACACGGATTATCAGAAACAGATACTGAACTAAGAGTGGTAGGGTAAGGAATATCAATAACTTCAATAAAACAATGGAAAGCGCAGCAGAGCAATTTTGGCAAATGTGTTGAGTAGGTTGCGTGACTGATTTGATTGAGACGACGCCGACGCCGTTTATCAAGCAACATGCTAGTGACGAAAGTTTCACAGAGAAGAACTAACGAAAAAATACACAAATAAAAACAGATTCATTAAACACATACGAGATAATACGTGCTTCAATTTCAAATTTCTACTTTCAAAAGAAGTAAGACCCTGAACGAAACGAAGCTGCCCACGAGGCCGTATCGGGATACAAAACCTGGTACAGATCCAACGATTATATCTAACAAATGTGCGGAGAAAAGAGATTATGTTGCGGCGTTCGGAGTAAATATGCCTTCATTGCGCCTTAAAAATTCAATAAGAAGGAGAATTGGTTGGAAGCCACGGCGCAAAATGATCCAACTCTAATATTTGATTTTTATGTACAAACGTATGAGTAAAATTTGAATACTACTTTAATATATCTTACATTGCTTACGTACTTACTTTACCGGCTTCTTTAACCGCCGAGCAAACGAAGCCTCCCCCACCCAAAACAACTCACTGCGAAACCGTCGTTTGGCGTTACACTTGCGTGCAACTATCAAACGGAATTGTAACGCATGGCTGTCATATTTGACATTTCATGTGAATCACGCAGCGTCGAAGCATTCCGTTCAATAACAACGCCTGTTTCGGTTGCAGTCCTCCTATTTCGGCCGAAATTTTCTTGTTAATCAGTAGATTAGTGCAACAGTTATAGTGTTAAACGAGCCGGCTTGCCAATGAAGTCAATGTGGTGTTTGTTGCTGCTAACCATTTGGCTGTGTCCGGGTAATGCTGTGTTTATGTTTGGGCGACAGCGTCCCTAACTACGGGGCGGGGCGTGTCCCTAGCAGAATTCATTAGTCAACTTTGGTTGTACATTCACGTCACCTCAGCGCCGAAACTAATGTGTTTTAAATGAGAACAATAAAATGACCCTCTCTTTCTTGCAGTGTGCTACGCGGCTTCAAAGTATAATTATACAATACCGAAAATCCTGCAAGGATCATGGTTCTCATGGGAGACGGGCAATCCGACCCTGACGGTACTCGACGATCACACAATGTCCGACAGGGGGGAGATAATTCGCATGGAGCGGGTCGGCTCTAACTTCACGTTTATATTCCGCGGCAAACGGTGCTACCACTGTGTGCACGCATTCCCAAGGACATCGAACATATTCGAAAAGTTTGAATGTAAGTATTGAGCGAAGAATGGAATTGGAAGCAAAGTCTCTTAAGCTACATTCCACTAACGTTTTCCAGCTGCTTGCGTCACCTTGGATGGGAACCAGGAACCATCGATAGATCGAGTGTGCCGCGGAATAACGAATGACCAGCAGCTGATAACGCTGTTCAATGAAAATTACATTCCCGTAAATTGTCGTTCATCGCTCGAAGGCGTGTGGCAGTTTGCCTATCAAAACCGATTTCGCTTTACCGGCGAGTGCGACCATCCGGATGCTCGGATACACTCGTGCCAGCAGGCAGGCACCCAGTTTCTGATATCGAACGAAAAGTTTAATATCACCTACAAACAGTGCATTGGCATGGCTAACACGTTCAATGGTGTGGTGGAGTACAGCTGCCTGGGAGATTGGTTTATTGGAAAGAACCATTATTTTGCCGTGGCGAATACGAAGGAATCGCGAAAGGACGAAAAGTATCGTTGCTTTCTAAAGAACCGCGACGACGATCTCTACATGGGAGTGTCAATTACGGCCGAGTGTAATACACTGAAAACGGTCGAAAAATCACCGGAACGCTTACGGGTCACGCCTGTGAAGGCCGAAGTGGTCGAGCCCGGTTGTCGGTTTCCGCAGAATTTCACTGGTGAATGGATCAACACGGCCAACGTTGACGGTGACGTGAAGATCAATGAAACGCACATAGTGGAGATCTACAAACCGGATCAGTCCCGGTACCGCCGTACGATCTACGTGTGTCGGGAGCAGCGGGACTCGCGCATTATGATGGCACGGCTTACGGTAGACGGTTGCCAGAAGGACTACGTGTGCTTCGATTTCGTGCCGAAACACCATAACATCATACGGTACCGACGCGGGTTAGCGGTAATTCAGGACGATTTTTCAACTGTGTGCTCATGGAAGCAGTTTCCCAACAAGGAGGAGTGGCGTTACGAACTCCTTTTGTCGGCCAAACCCGTTCCGATTCGGTGCCCGGTGGCGGGTAAATTTAACTTTACGCAGAAAGGTGAAGCCCCCTTCCGTACGAGAATCATCGGTGGCGTGACGCTCAGTCCCCGACCGGATATTGGCTGCAAGCAGAATATTTCCGATTTCTCGGTTTGTGACGTAGATCAGAAGGAAATGGCGATCGATGCAGATTACTGTCTCTCGGTTGACCATCTGGGCCGCCCGGTTGATATCTACAGTGATCCAGACTATCGGATGAAGTGCATCGGATTCTGGCAAGAGAACCTGAAATCCTACCTCATCACGTACGACGATCTTGATCCGTTGTCGAAGTACCGCTGCTGGGTGTACCAGCGGGCAGATTTGAACCGAGTGTTGATGTCGCAAGCCGTTGGCGCATTTTGCCATATTCATCAGGACGTTACGTCGTGGAACTATACTGAAGGTGCTGTTGTTGCGATCGATATGACCGAGTATGAACGCGAACGGGATCAGTGCCCGATGCACTTTGACGACGGTGCCAATCCGTGGAAGGAAACGGAAAATGTTATTACCGTGTTTCCGTGGGTGATTTATCGCTCGGCGGCACCGTTCAGTAGTACCGTCACTTCGTTTATCATATCTTTAGCGACAGTATTCTTGAAACTATTTTTTTAGTCATTCTTCAAATTGTTCTACCTATTTTGGGTAGTGTAGTAGATTTTTACGAGGGTTTCCCCTCCATTTCTCTCTCTGTCACCGAGCATCTGCTTGAATCCGTCCCAATACATGCGACTCGCTACTCGCGTGTATTATGTGCCTTCATTCCGTCCATAGCTGTAATTATGTACCACAAGAAATGTCTGCCACAAGAAAATAAATTAATCAAATGGATAGTGCCTTCACTACCTCATTTTTTAATTCGTTCGCCTGTTTTCATTTTTGCTGTGTGGTAGGGCTGTTTATTGTAGTGTTTCTCCTTAAGCCCCTCGGTCTTTATTTATTTCCAAAAATATTGTATTGCGAAAAATATTGTTTGACCGCATCATGCAATATTATTATGAAATTCTTCCTTGCAACCCTGTACCGGTAAATTGCACCTCCCAATCCAATTGTAATTTTTTGTAGGGGCTTCCCTTACAAACGAAACATAAAATTCTGTATAATCGAACGAATCGAACGAAACTGGAATTCATCGGACTGGGTTTCATGCTATGTGCGAAGCTCCAAAGACAAGCTAAGTGGACGTTTTGAGTTAGTGACCAAAATCAAAAACGTAGCTGAAGAAGGAACAATTAAACAATTTCGTTAATTGCAATAGAATTAGAAAGATGGAATTGGTTTCAACTTACGACCAAGTTCTGCCATTTTTTTATTTCACAGTAGTACGTCGTCCTCGTATCAGTAACGAAGTATTTCAAATTCTTTTATCACCTTCCCTATTACAAACCGTTTAAACTCGCCGGTGATATCGGCCGATGAAGTGTGTCATCAAAATGGTCAACTAGGAATGGGAAGGACGAGCGATCAATTTTACTTTTGTACATGGTGTTGTCCGTCCCGTTTTCCTTGTTTTTCATTCGGGTGCTGTCGGTCGATTCTGTAGTCCTGGTGCGAGACATGATTGTTTCCACGCGCTTCCGGCGTTCCTCGCGTTCCTTCTCCTCTATTCTGAGTCGCTTGATCAGCTCAAGTCGTTGATGTTCTGCTTGTTCGCGTGCCTTGCGTTTAGCTTCCTCACGCTCAGCCTTGTTGCGGACTTCCTTCTTAGGACACTCAATGCGTTGCCGTCCACCATGCTCCTCTACCTTGATCCATCGGCGCTCTGGTTGGTATCTCTCAGCCAACGATGGTTGGGCTTTTTCTTCACTGGTGGCAGAGTCACGGTCCTCTGGTTTCTGCAGTTGTTGTTTTACTAGCGTCTCGTCCATCTCAGACCGTTCGCTGGAGTCTGCGGTCGGAAGTTGAACCTCTGCCAACGTCTTCTGTGAGACCGTTTCGGGCTGAACCGGTAATGCAACAGACATTGCAGCCGTCGAAGCGAGAAGCTCCCGGTGGTTTTCCTCGTTTGTCAATTGAGCTGTCGACAACTCCTGCGGATGCTGCCAAATGGTGGCGTGTTCATCATCTACCGAAGATAGCGTGATGGCAGTTCGTTCGGCTGACTTCTGTGGCACATTCTGCCATCGACAGGCCGTATTTTTTGGTCTTGGTATCATGGATGCTGTACACTTTTCGACCGTCTGTCGAAACAAAAGAGACCTTCTGGTCGATGATTCGGTGCCAGAAGAATTGATGGGACTACTGCTTGAGAATATAGGCTTGCTTCCGCTGGGAGTTGCACCGATTGCCCAGGTTCCGGAACATCTTTTTAGAGGTGCAGGTGTGTTTTGTTTCAAACCGGATCCCGAAATCACCGGAACGGTGATGCTTGTCCGTTGTGGTTTACGTTGCACTGGCATGGACCAGGACAGGGGACGCGGCGTATTCAAACTGATCTTTGGCATCTGTCCAGGCTGAGGACCTGCCGCTTTGGATGGACCTAGCGTGCAGAGCGACGATCTAGAGCTGTTGTTGATTTGGGCGGTCGCTGCTGCGTTCGTGATGAATGATGGCCTCTTAGGCACGCAGAAAGATGAACTGAGCTTGTTGGATCGATCGTCCACGTAGGATCGATCGATCATCCGCGGAGTCGACGACCCAAAGGGACACTGTACCTTTACCGAGTCACGCTCGTTGCGCCGTTTGATTTCCATTCGCTGATCGTGCTCCCGGGTTTTGCGAAGAATATACTCCCGTCGTTCCTTATCCGCCGCAACGATGGCTCGGCGGCGCTCTTCAACCTGTAGGCGTCGCTCATTTTCTCGCTTCCGCAAGTCGTCCATCCGTTGTAGACGCTGTTCCTCGTTCTGTTCGCGGAACTTTTGCTCCGCCATCGCTTGCAGTTTCAGATGCTCCATTTTTTTCTGCCGCTGTTCGTATTGTTGTTCTTTCAACCGCTTTATTCGCTGCTCGCGTTCCTTTTGCAGCTCTCTGCTGACCACAGAATACCTTGGCTGCTTCTGTGTGTTGTCATTCCTGGTTCCAGACTCAATCGGTGGTTGTTTTCTGCTCTTGATACGCTGGTTTTCCATTTGTGCCATTTTCAAAGGTACCGTAGTTCCCGGATGATCTCTTCGAAACATTAGCAACGACTAGCTTTGTTATATGTAAATTTCGTATATTTAACTTAACTCAACCTACCTGGTAAACGATCGTTACGTTAAGCTGCTTTTGTCTACCGTCGTAGCGGGGTACAATCTGTCCACCGAGTCCAATATCGTAGGTTTATCGGGCAGGTACGCGGTTATAAAATCGGCGTTGTCATTGGCGTACATTGTTCTACGATATGTCCGTCGGTTATTCCGGGATCGTAGGTGTGCCCTCCGGTGCTACGCATTCGCTGATGTGGTTTACTGGGTAGTCGTTGGGATTCCTACAGCGTGCAGGTAAGTTGCTAAATTTGAATTCGTCAAACGCATCTTTTGGAAGGGAAGGTTGTTAAGCCGACTGTAGAGGTTTCTGTTACAGTGCTTCAATACTCTTACTGTATGTAAAAGTATTTATAAAGGTAGTCATGTGCGATTTGCATGCATATTTGAGTTAACATAACGACGTTTTAAAAAAGTACCACGAATATTTCAACCTAATAACTGAAATATTTCATGCTAATTTCCCACGTTCTCCAAATGACATTCAACGTTCGTTTGACATGTGATATTTTGTTGCTATTTTGCTTTGGGACATTCTTTAATAAAAATAGTTTGTTTATTACACAGAAATCACTGGCAAACAGGAAGTGAATAATGAGTGAACCGAAGAAGAGCAAAAAATCCGTGAGTTATTCGTCTGTTGATTGAGATTGGGATTGTTATTGTTTGTTGTATGGGTGCAAATTTTTGTATTCGCAGAAAGAGGAGATAGCGAAAGAGTTCGACTTACCGGAGAGAAAAAGTAAGATCGCCACAATTCTGAAGCAAGATGGACAAGCCTACTGTCTTTGCCGTTCTTCCGATTCCTCTCGGTTTATGATGTAAGTGAAGAACTGTTGGAAGGAAGAGCTGGAAAATCATGGCCTTCTTTTATCGCTTCCTGCTATTATCTACAGCTGCTGCGATGCGTGCGAAGAGTGGTACCACGGCGACTGCATCAATGTTTCGGAGAAAGAAGCAAAACATATAAAACACTACTACTGTCAGCGATGCAAGGAAGACGACCCATCGTTGCAGACAGTGTTCCGTCTTGTGCCTGTGCCAGGCCCGGGTCCACATATTGACGAAAAGAAGCCAACGAAGAAAAAGAGGGAAAAATCAGCATGCGTTTCATCGTCGTCAGAAAAGCGTTGCGGTCATTGCGAGGGATGTCTCGCGGAAAACTGCGGCCATTGTGATGCCTGTCAAGGACAGACAAAAAATGGACGCAAACAGCGGTGCGAGTTACGGATCTGTAGCAACTGCCCCAGTCGTAAGAAGGACCGTGCAGCGTTTAAGGCGGCAGCAAGAATCAAGAAACGGCGGCGCTCGCTTACGCCGGAAGTTATTTTGAACCCTGCGCTCCAGGGAGATCGCCAGTGCTACGGACCCGGCTGCATCATGACGGCTCGACCGCAATCGAAATACTGTTCGAACGAGTGCGGAATGAAACTGGCCACCACCCGTATCTTTCAGGTGCTTCCGCAACGAATCCAAGAGTGGTCTCTTAGTCCCGCCGTGGGAGAGGAGCAGAATAAGAAAGCGTTGGAATCGATACGCATGAAGCAAACAATAGTTCGTGCCACATTGGCCGAACTCGACAAGCGGCATGCTGAGCTCGACTTGCTGGTGGAGCGTGCAAAACGCTGTACGCTGGATCCTAACGCGCTGGAAAATACGGATGCGGAAGACGAAATGTCGATGTACTGCATAACATGCGGTCACGAAATACACTCAAAAACTGCCATCCGGCACATGGAGAAGTGTTTCAACAAATATGAAAGCCAGGCCAGTTTCGGCAGCATCTTCAAGACGCGCATCGATGGAAACTCAATGTTTTGTGACTTCTACAATCCGGCCAGCAACACCTACTGCAAGCGGCTGCGCGTCCTGTGCCCGGAGCATTGCAAAGACCCAAAAGTGAGCGATACCGACGTGTGTGGTTGCCCTTTGGTGAAAAATGTATTCCAGCTGACAGGGGAATTTTGTCGGTAAGTAATCTGCGTCCAAAGATTTCCTATTCTAACCGTGGTTAGTTGGGAACTACAAGTATTCTGTTACTCCAATAGGGCACCGAAAAAGTCATGTTTTAAGCACTACGTCTGGGAAAAGATTCGGCGAGCTGAAATTGACCTGGAACGCGTCAGGCAGTGGCTGAAAATGGACGAATTGGTCGAACAGGAGCGTCAGGTGCGCCAAGCCATGGCGTCGCGAGCAGGCGTTCTCGGGTTAATGTTGCACTCAACATACAATCACGAGCTAATGGAAAAGCTGTGTGCGGGAAAGTTTTAGTATAAGCGATTCTTCGGTTACCAATCTAGCATCATTTTTTGTTGGACAAGCTCAATAAAAATACATCTCATACTTTAGTTCAGTGCAATTCGATTAGAGCATATTGAAGATTGGTGCGTCGACTGGTTCGAGTTTGGTTTCGTCGTGATTGTGGATGAGCTTGAACAGTCCCGTTCCAATGGACGCTGGCATTCCGAGAATGATCCGCTCCGATACGCCATCTACCGAATCCGTCTGACCGTAATACGCTGCGTCAAAGAGATGGTCGGCCGTTTTCTCGAACTGCGTCAAGGAAAGAAAACAAACGATACCATTAATCAGCAACAAGCCTTTGCCGTTACAATCTACCCTCTTACCGAAGCGAGGTTGAATACCGATTCACGCATTTTCGCCAACCCGTGCCTAGTGATACCTAGCACTTCACCACGTGATGTCATCTGGCTAGCCAGTAGCATTATGTGGCGGTGATCGACGCTCATGCCGTGTCCTTCCATTACCTCCGTGATTTCGGTCATTATCGTCGAGCGGGCCGCCTCAATGCCGAGAGTGTGATAAACCTCCAGGATGTTGTTGCTCTTCGTTTGCGTACCAATCACGCCGAACGTTGCCATTACGTCACGCAAACCGCAACCCTCCACGCACAACCGATACTTGGGTGCTCCTCGTGAATCGTCCACGGCAATAACGGCCCGGGACACCTGTGGTAAACCGGCAATCACCACGTTGGGAATGGCTACGATAAGCCGTTGCAATTCCGCGTTCAAACAGTGACTGTGTTTGCTGCTGTCCGGACGAATTATGATCACCGACGGCCCGTACACCTCCACACTCTCTTGCTTAAGCTTCAACTTGGATGTGCAAATCCTACGGGTAAAGGGGGAAAACGGGAACTTCACCTTTCATACCCTACAGCCATTGAGGTGTTTCCGCCTACTTACGAATATCGTATCGTTGCCGCGTTCACTTCCAACCCGAGCACTCGTATGCGATCCAGATCGAGCTTGATCAATAGAAAGCAGTCGTCGGTCCGGTAGACCTGCTCAATATACGAAGATATCTCCCCGAGGGTCGTCTTTTCGATGCGGGCCTTTACCTTGCGGGCAAACTCCATGCTTGTGTTGTTAATGATTTCCGCTGTTATGATCGGCGTCGAAATGGCTTTGGTGGCATTGATGATCTCCACTATTCGCGGTACACCTTGCGTAATGTTCATTGAGGCAACACCGGCAAAGTGGAACGTTTTCAGTGTCATCTGCGTGCCCGGTTCGCCGATGCTTTGAGCGGCCAGAGCACCAACCGCCGTGCCGGGTTCCGTTACGGCTTTGTTATATTTGTTGCGCACTTGCAGCAGAAATTGCTCCACCTGACTGGTGGTAGTGCGTTCAATTTCCGTACCCACCTTCGACCCGTCACGGTAACGCCGTTGAATGGAGGCCAAGCGATTGCCAAACTTTTCCAAAAACGCACTGCAAACGGATAGAGAACGGGTTGGAAATCAATTCAATCCTACACCACGCTACATACTTACAGGCATTCTTTGCGATAATCTGCTCTACATTCAACGAATTCTGTATTGGTCAGGATCTGCTCAGCAATGCGCGAAACGTCTTCGCCAAGCAGCGGAGGTTCTGCTCGCGATGGCAACACGCTGCGGACGTGCATGAATTGCCTTTCGATGTCGACTGGTTTGTTTTTCACTTCCATATACACTGGGTCCAGCCCGTCACCACCGTACGTAAACTCGACCACTTCGCCGATGGCGTTGCGCACCGTACCGTCGTACTGTATCACCAAATCTTCCAGACACTTCACCAACCGGCGCTGTAAATAACCCGTTTCCGCAGTTTTCACGGCCGTGTCGACTAATCCCTCACGACCGGCCATGGTGTGGAAAAAGAACTCGGTCGGAGTCAAGCCAGAATAGAAGCTGTTCTGCACGAAGCCACGAGCTGCCGGGATTTTTGCTATAAGAAAGAGAAAAAATTGCGACGACCGTCACTATTGCTTCACAATGTCCGTGCGTATGCGACTGAGAGAGCAAACTTACAGTACTTTTCAAAGTGCGGCAAGGCACGATCCTCGAAACCATTCGGAACTCGCTTGCCGTTAATGGCCTGCTGTCCTACACAGGCGATCATCTGCGAGATGTTTATGTTCGACCCCTTCGAACCCGACTGCGCCATAATGAGGGCACTGTTGGTTGGGTGTAGCTCGCGGAAGCAAGCTTTAGCCGCCAGTTCGCGAATGCTGGAAAGTTCCTTCAGCATGACTGCTTCTAGCGTTTGCTCGGCGGTACAACCCGGCTGACACTGGAGTGTTCCTTTTCTCATTTCCGCTATATACTCATCACACTTACGGTAACCCGTCTCGAGAAGCTTCTGTTTCTCTTCGAGGAGCTTCCGGCTCGGCGTAACATCACCGATACCGAATGAGAAACCATGGTTCATCATAAAGTACGACGCCATCCGGGCCAGTCGCCACATTGACCGGATGGCGTACTCTTCGCCAAAGTCTCGCAGGATGGTGTAGAATATGCAGCTTTTGGTTCCCGAGCCTAGCGTACCTTTATCCATGGCTCCGCACAGCAGCTGTGAATTCCGTATAATGACCCACGAATCCTTCACGCACATGTCCATGCCGCGCGTGTAGTTGCGCCCCTTCGTTGAAAGATTCGCATTCACGCACGACCTGGCATTTGGTTTCAGGATTAGACTAAATATCTGCTTGCCCGTCCAGAGGTGGCGCGGTTTCACAATGGCGGGCCGTGGCAAATCGATTGCCATGTTGGCATCGGGGCCAGAAAGCATGCAAGCCGCCAACTGCATAGCCTGCTCTCTGTTGAGGAACTGGTCCTTTTGAGTCAACAAATAGCCTCCTGTGATAAAGTCCTGCGTAGCGGCAATCAGAAGCTCCCCGTTGCGCGGCGTAACCAGGTTGGATTTGTTGCCCATCAGAACCAACGCTTCAGCACGGGCTTCCTCGGTCTGTGGCAGGTGGAGGTTCATTTCGTCACCATCGAAATCCGCATTGTACGGTGTGCAGGCACACTCGTTGAATCGAAATGTCCGTTGCGGTTGAACCTTCGCCACATGACACATGATACTGAGCTTATGCAAGCTGGGCTGCCTGTTGAACAGCACTACATCACCATCCATGAGGTGCCGTTCGACGATGTCGCCACATTTCAAATCCTGTGCCACCTTGTCGCGATTGCCGTACGCGAGGTACTTTTTGAAGGCGCTTCCCTTTTGCTGCACATAGTTTGCTCCCGGGTGTTTCTCCGTTCCGTTACGAATGAGCTGTCGCATCCGCTGCAAAAATGACAAATTTTAAAGACATCGGTATCAAAATAACCGGCAGGCTGTTGGGATTTCAATTTCAAGCGGGACAAATATTGTGTTTTGCTGCGAAATGTTCTTTTGAGGTTTTTTTCGCTTTAGCGACAGCCCTGGAACATGTCAGCGCCGTAACGGATTTTTTTAATACTTACATTGATATTAGCAGTGTTAACTTTTTCGGGAAATGTTAAAATCTTTGCAACCCTGTCCGGGACTCCAACTTGATGTATCATCAAGTTGGGATCTGGAGAAATTACGGTACGGGCAGAGAAATCAACACGCTTGCCAGACAGATTGCCCCGGAAACGTCCTTGTTTGCCCTTTAATCTTTGAACTATGCCACGCGTTGGCTTTTTTGGCTGTTGAAAGGAAACAATGCAAGAGTTACTGCAAGGCTCGGAACATGTACTGGTGTGACAATTTACCATTAGCGAAAGTGGTATTCCCGAAAGTTCGCTGTTGAAGTACAGTGCACAGTGCAACTGTAGGTAATCCCAGTCCTCTTGTATCAGCTCTATTTTGCCACCGGTCATCATGTGCTTGGATATCACGTCGCTGATCAACAGTATTTCGCTCTGTTTCATAGTGAGATCATCCTCCGTTGTGCCTGCCTTCACTTCCGACACCACTGAAGGCCTGATGCAGACCGGGGGCACAAACACGCGTGTCACGATCAGGTCAGCTGGATTAGAATCGGCCGACGTCATTCCCAGTAGCGGTACGTCACATTTCGGAATGTTATTAAACAAATCCAACACCTCCACCGGATTGAGCTCCTTGGTAAGAGACGACGGTCCTATGGTTTGTGATAGTTCGCGATTGGACTCGACCGCCGCCAACATGTCGTTGAGTGCTTGCGTCACGAGCGGATCGGTGGCCTTCTTCCCCCGGAGCGGTTCGTGCACAATCTTCATCAAACCGGGACCCTTCTTAACTGGACCATTCAGGCTGTTGCAGTAGGGGCACTTGGTGTGTTTCTTGGCCTTTTTCAACACCTGACTGTGGATAGACTTCTTGGCCAGATAGGACAGGTTCGGGTTCATCAACCGCACAGCGAACTGTTTCTTGTCCTCCTCCTTCAGCATCACCCGCGAACACACCTTGCATATCGATTGCAGTATTGTTATTGTCGCACGAAAATGACCGACGTGGAACACGGGCAGCGCTAGATCGATGTACCCAAAGTGACCGACGCAATCGTTTAGCCCTTTCTTGCACGTTTCGCACGTGGCATCCTTCTGGCTAACACCCATGTGCCGGTCCAGAACACCGTACGCCACCGGTGTACGTTCGGCATTTTGATTGTACAAGTTTTTGGCCACCACATGCAAGTGAGCCTCCTGCTGGATTTGCTGGGCACTGTTGATGTTGAATGAAACGTGCGATCTGTGGATCGAGACAGAATAACAGACAAGTTGGCAAAGAACTAAAGGCTGCTAGACGCGTACAAATGGATCTTACATTTTTTTAATAACATCTGCTTCGCGGAACTGTTCTTTCGGCATTATTTATTAAAGACGTTTGCCGGCTTTGGAAAACGATTGTTGTTCTCTGCTGTCAACCAAGACAAAAAACAAACTCCGCGTGCTGAGAGCAAACTACTATGGGCCAAAAAATTGGACAGAAGTCGAGTGTACATTATAAATGCACCGACAAACTCTCTTTTGTTGCGTACAAGACGAGAATGATTTGAATTTGAATTATCACACAATTAGTTTTTCGTTTCTTATTAATCCTTTCCTAAAACTATTAAATTCCCTACAACCATTTTCTTTTGCCAGACTTATATGTCTACATCACTGAAACCATCGTATTCACTTAAATGGCTCTAGAAGAGGAATAATGTGTAGTTTTCGGATACCATGCATTTGCTTTCCCGTTTTCGGATGACAGCCAAGAAAGTCATATTTTGAACGTTCCAGAAAAGTTTCAACTATCTACGAAAATGAAACAATGTACAAGGATGGTAATAGTAAAACTATGATCTTATTTTTTCAAAACTGGAAAAAAAATTCACATTTTATAAATAAAACTAACAATTTGCAAGGGTTCTAAGAAGGTCTTAAAACAGTTGAAGTATTGACTTTTCGATTTTTTTTTACTTTCTATTCATCTCGTCTACAGCTTCCACATAACACAGTAGCAATAAATTAATTTACATATCCTTCGATTATGCGCGTATTATATTGGTATCGTCACATTGTTTATATTCTCCTGTTCACCAAAACAAAATTTCTTATTAATATACAAAATAAAACATTTGTAATTACACTATGATACAAGTTGCAGATTTGGTTCGACAACCGCGTTCCATTTGCAGGTTATACAACACACATCGGTGTGATTCTTATTGAATAGAACTCTTGCTCCGCTTGTTTCTTCTAATGCATTCAATTTTCACCTTTGTAAGAAAGAGGAAAAACACGAACTAGTTAACAAATTTAACAATATCATATGCGATGCAAAGTCTGTTAACATAGCCAAATTCGTCAGTGCCGCTATGTGTGAGTTGTTCTCGGTCTACGGGCGGAAAAACATCAATTGAAACTGCCACTGAGGGGCAGGTTATGAATTGATAACTATGCTCGATGTAGCCCAATGATGCTTACTTAACTAACGATGGAAAACCCATTGTTCTAGTGATTCGATTAGATCGAACCACCGTTTTCGCGCTCGTTTCTTGCAGATGACCTCTTACCAGTGCCTGCCTTTCACATCGTAGACCTTGCTATAGCAACACCTCTCACAATGAGTGTCGATTCATTACGGTTGGGCCACAAAGTTGGTTGGGGTTGTTTATTGTTACTTCTACTCTTGTGTTTTTTCTACCAGTGATCAATTTCAAGCTATGGATGCTAACGTAGAAAACGTTGTATTGGTGCTGCTGCTCGATGCTGCTGACGCCGTGCTTGAACCACTGATTATTTTCGCCTCCTGAAGTCTGTTAATCAGCTTTCCCCAAACGAATCGGGCAATGTTGAAGAGACGAGCCAAGAAAGAAAACAGAAAAGTGAAATTAACTGTAGCTTTCCATCACCATTTCTAAAGAAAGTTAAAAATAAGTATGTTTCATTGACAGACGATCAGGCTCCAAACAAAATGTCAAGAAATGCGAGTCGAATAGAAATCGAAACTAGTGTGGTCTCCAGTCTAAACTTATATGCGGAAGGTTCACAGTCCCTGCTGTGTGGCAGTGTTACTTGAGGGTGGAAAACGAGGGTCACAATTGCACTATAAGCTGCTCTTCGAAAAAGTACATGGCGCTCCGCAATTATTACTGGAAAAAATCTTTGACTAAATTTAAAATTATTTTAAAAATTGTTGAACTATCATTCAATCATTGTTTATCACCTATGTTATCGTCCGTTCTAGTCTTCTATATCAACAATTATGCTTATCATTGTTGTATCAACTAGAGGAAGTGATGAACAAAACATAGATAACGAAGAGTATACTGGTGAAATTCATTGAAAAATCAAATATTATACTGAAACCGATTTAATTGAAGTACGACCAACACTAAATACATGGATAACAAACTTATATTATGTTGAACTGTGGGGCAATGAAGAATAAAAAAGATAACATTCGGATGACAATTCAAAGAAAAAAACACATATACAGCGATGAAGGATCTTTTCAATGTTGGCAGATTAGCACGGCATAGATTTATGACTGCAAGCGAAGATCGATGGGCATTTTTATAAAATCAGTTATTTATGATTTCTATTGGTCCTGGGTGATAAAAAGTTCACAAGCCGCCATATTGGGCTCTAGATCTTACAATATTTCGATTAGATATGAGAAAGCTTAGCGACTAATAACGGAATAAAAAAACCCACGTTTGCAGTAAACGTAAAAAATCAGAGATTAAGATGCTCCTGCATTCGGCAGAAAACAGCACTATGTCGGATTTGAATACACTAGAAGTTATAAAAAATATTTTTATTTTGTCACAAGTACGATACCTGTTAAGTGATCGGAGGAAATTTGCGACGAAATAAGCCCTGCTCCAGACGTCGAGGTCGTCGTAATTGTCCCTGTCGAAACCGATGACATAACGCACTTTGCCTGGGCTCCCGTTAAACTTCCTCCATTGCATCCTGCTGCTAAGCTTCTTCCGCTTCCCCTATAGGTATTGCCACCATAAATTGAACTTTGAAAAGGTTAATTGTATGTAGTGTCCGTTGTCATTTAATGTACTGCTTATAGTACATATAAAAAGGTTATTTTGATAGATCGACTGTTGACATCGTGTGGAACATGTACCGGTGGGAGGAGTCTACTAGAATCAACATACTTTGAAATATATACGGATTATAAATTTAAGTGTTGAAGCAATCCTTTTACAGTTTACTTCATGTCATTGTAACTGAAAAATCGAAATTTCGTTAAAAGATATCGTAACGGGAATGCACGGACAGGATAACACCCAGCAGCAAATGCCAGCAAATCTGTATGTAGTATATATACCGCAAAAAATTTACATTGATGTATTTAAGTTTTGTTGCCAAACAAATGTATTAATATTAATTACAATTGCACACCACCAATACTATTCGATAACATTTTATACACTCTACCGTTTATGCTTTATGCTTATGCATTATGCTTTTAGCAAGACTGCCTGAGACTGATGGAATCTGGCACAGGATTTAGGTAAACTCAAAACCAAACAACTTTTAGTCTATAACATACGTCTGAGGAGGTTTGAACTGGTCGACTTTTTTGTCTGAAAAGTGCTAAATGCGGACAGCGGACTTTCAATGAAAAAGGACCACAAAACCACATACAGTGATTTTGTTGCACGATAACGATCCTACACATGCTGAGAAACCGGACAGGGAAACGACTGCTGAGCAGCGCTCCAACTCCTACGAAAATGTGTCAGAACGGTTTGCAGAGTCGTTTGCTTTAAACAAGGAAGAATTCTTTTAGGATGGATGGTAAAAGTTTAATAATTTGATGTACTTCCAAGTGTTTCGATCCTAAACAACTTCGAAGTAATTCATTCGAAAACCACCATCAGACTGATCCATTTGTCACGCGTCAGTAAATAGAATTAATTTTAGCTTAAGCCATGTTTGCACATATAAGAGAAATGTTTGCTTAGTACTTTGTTCGACAAATAAGTTTGAACAACAGAAAAATCTATCAAATACTTACCCCATACCGATTTTAGTAGGCATTGATTTATGAGCATCTTCCTCCGGCATTTTGCGTTTCATGCCAGGTCGAACCAAAATTGCATGCTGTTGGGATGGTGCAGGCGGTAAGTTCATTGGAGGTTGTTGCTGTGGCAGTGATTGTGCTTGTGATGGAGGTTGCTGTTGCAACTGCTCCATATTTCCCTAAAGCGAAAAAAACCTTGGTTAAGTATCGTCGTATTTCGCGGCAGAATCGTGTTTACCTTCGGCGCATCCTGCGGAGTGTACTGGACCGTAGCAAACGAAGGCGGTGGTGGTGGCGGCTGTGGAGGAACTGGGGCATTGATGATAATCTGGTGTGATGGTTGAGCAGCGTGCGGCGGACCTTGTGTTTCAATCAATTGTGGTGGTGGAGCTTGGGGAGGTGGTTGCGTTTGAGCATTAGGCAAACTCGTGATGATTTGTTGTGGCGGAGGAGGAACCGTGTGAAATTGTACTTGAACACCTAAGATGAGGTACGGTTGAGTTGAGTAAAAGTGACTATAAAACGATTTCCTTATCGACATAATTGGTTATCAATTTCTTTTCTGTTCTGCCTACCTTGCGGAGGTTGAATTTGAGGGTTAAATGCGCTCGTAGTGATTATTTGCTGCTGTTGTGCCGGGGGACGATATTCGGCAGCACTTATGATTGCTGGTTGGCTGATAATATGAATTTCGTTCGGATTACGGATGGGCTGCGTGGTAATTTGAATGCTCGGCACCGTACTGACGGGTACTTGCTGCATCTGTGGAGGCCCCGAAGCACTCACGGGCCAGGCCTGTGGAGCACTGACCACAAAGTGTGAGCTGCTCATCTGCATCTGCTGGGGGGGCGGAGCTGGCGCAAATGATTGTATTGATACCGGTATTTGGCTGAAAATTTGCTGGGGAATAGCGCCATGAGTGATTGGCTGGTTCGATTGCGACGTAATGATGGTATTGCCCACTATATGCTGCACGGTCGGAGGCGGCACTGACATAATCGGGGGCGGTGGTTGACTGATCGGTAGGCCCGGCATGGACGACACTGGTATCACAGTTGCTTTGGCCAGCTGGCCAGCATTGGGGATTTGCTGCAGAATGGTACTGTGCGCTTGACCTTCGTCCAATTTTACCGACTCTTGCTTAATTGGTATCTCATTTGTTCCGACCTTCTTATCGTTAGCCCCGTTCACCAGTAACCCTGTCGGTTGGGCAAGAGAAGTAGGCTGACCGAGTGGAGTGAGTTCCGGCGGCGGATGATGTGTCAAGATCGGCTGCTGCGTTTGAAAAATTATCTGGTTTTGAGGTTGTGGCGCCGTTTGGTGTATGATATTCGGCGGTGGTACCATGAAAGCCGTGCTTCCTTGTACTGTTATGATTTGTTGTGGGGGCCTCTGGAAGTGTTCAAACTGTGGCGGTGGTAGCGTCGTTTGCACTATTCCCTGCACCGGTTGCGGTTGCTGTTGTATCAAGTGCTGAATTGTCACCTGGCCGTTTGGATGCGATCCGCTGTTGGTTGCGATCGGAGGATTCTGCTGTATGTACTGCACTTGGTACGGTGGCGCCGGATTTACGATAATCTGCTGCGGGGCCTCTGTCGTAGCTTGTTGAATTTGCATGCTGGGGGGCGGTTGTGACAGGTGTGTGGTGGCGGGTCCGTTCTTTATCTGCACTATTGGCGGCCTTATTTGTGATCCGGGCGGAGGGTTGCTAACGTTCGTTATTTGCGGCGGTGGCGCAGTCTGAATTTGTGAGATTACGACATTGTTTGGCTGCTGATGAATCTGTACAGGTACGTGTGACTGTATTATAGTTGGCGGCTGCTGAATGATTTGCGGCGGAGGCGGCTGACTTTGCGGCAGCGCAGGCGGATGCTGCACAAAATTCTGTGGCGCCAGAACCGACGGTGGCGGCTGGTGTATTATGCCGTTCGGTTGGGTAACATGCTGTGCCCGTATGATTGGCGGCATCTGTGTTACTTGTGCTGTTTGAACAATGCTCGGTTGCGAGATTAACTGAAAATTAGCCTTGGAAACATTGTTCTCTTGAAAGAATGTTAGCTCTTCCTGTAATGTTTCGATCAAATTTTTGGCTAACTGCTTGGCATTTTGTATCCCATCCAGACTGAAAAAAGACAACGAGACAACGAAGATAAAGGTAACCGGGTCGCCGCTTTTTTGTGTGCGTAGCATTGCACGAGACTTACCCAGGATGTTCGATGTATAAATGCAAAGGCTCCGGCGCTTCCTGCATCGTTTGTGGCTCCAGATTCATCGATCCACGTCCCCGTAGGGTTACCATAGCACCGGTTTCGGTGCGTATATAATTAATGTTAGTTCCCCCGTCGCCAAGTACACGGGATCGTACATTGAATGCCGGAGGGGCATGATCTAGACCAACCATAAGCTTTGCTACACACATTGTGGTTCCATTTGGTGTGCCCACTAATGTTGGCGGAGGACTACTAACAATTTTTGAAATTTGTTGCTGTTGTTGCTGCTGCTGTTGTTGTTGCTGCTGATGCTGGCTCGGGAGCTGCTGATAGTCGATCGACGTCGGCTGCGCTTCGAAGTTAGGTCGGATCATCTCGATGCCTGCTAGGATAGAATAGAAGCTTGCAATAAGAATTTCTGATTGACACTACAAACAAATGAGAGTAGGACTGTTTTACTGTGTCAAGCAGTCCAACAAATCAGAATCCTTATTCGGTTATTGGAAGTAAACACTTTCAACTAAATACGGACGAAGTGATTTGATAGTAAAGGTCAAAGGAACAAATTGCACTTACTTTTTATA
Source organism: Anopheles cruzii (assembly GCF_943734635.1). Classification (NCBI taxonomy): domain Eukaryota; kingdom Metazoa; phylum Arthropoda; class Insecta; order Diptera; family Culicidae; genus Anopheles; species Anopheles cruzii. The sequence continues at coordinate 18,651,291 of NC_069144.1, forward strand.
TAATCAGTCTTATATTATCAACGCTGTATGCAATGTTCTTATGTTCACTGTTCCTTGCTTCACGTTTTGGCTTACAAGGAATTTGTTGGAACATGTGGACATTTAAAAAGTTTCAAAACAAGGCTGTCGTTTTTGTTTTATTTTAACCAAGTTTTCACGTCAAGTGTAACCAGCGACACATTTTGTGTAATCGAATACGAGATCATTTCGCTTCTGTAAAATTTGGATACGAAAAAGTATTTTTTTTTTGTTCTCTTACACCATACGTGCTTAAAACATGGACTTGGATTGAACAACAAAACACGAATTGTAATCACTTTGCTGTTACAAAAAATACGAATTTTGCATTGTTTTGGTAATTATTTGGAGTGTTCACAAACGAAATTATTCTCATTTTCACAACGATCGGGCACAGTTTGATAATGCACCTTCGCTTCATTATCGCCTTCACCCGATGTCGCACCGATCAAGAAGCAACATCCTTTAAGAAAACAACGAAGGCATAATTACACTGCATATCATTTATACACTTTTCCTTCGCTTAGCACACGTACAAGAAAATCAATCACAGCACACAATCAACGACATCGGATCGACTTTTCTTGTTCACTCGAAACCGATGCAATTCACGTTCAAGGTTCCTAAGCGTCTTGGCATGCCTTTTGCAAGTTTCAGTGAAACTGTTCTCGGCAAACTGCATAAATTTAGTGTTGTGCACAATTTCTCATTTACAACACGGACACAAACACACGGCAGAGCAAGCTGAAGTACGATTTTTTTTCTTTCACTTCTCATCGGCAGCTAGGAATCAAACTGCTGCGCTGTCGCTGTGATTCGTTACAGAAGCCCAATGATTATGCCTAGCCGTAATCTTTTGGATGACGGGTTGGCTAGTTGGCCTCACCTGCTGCTGTACAGTTGAATGGACTTTATGTTATCAAACAGCTGGACACCTTAGAGTTCATATGCACGGATAATGATAAAAACCAATTATTTGGGCTTCGAACAGATTTTTTGCTTTCTACCGAGTGGTCAGGTTTTTTTCAGGTTTTCGTCTGCTGCCATCTTGTGTTTTGACAAATTCTCTCATAATTGACAGCTGCAGAAATCGAGCAGCCGCCATAAAACAAAACTACTCGAAACATCATGACGCACAGCCCTGCATACGAAAAAAACGCGAACACGAAATTCGTTTCTATAATCGGCTGGAAAACCTGAAGCAAAAGCTCACACAAAAGCTTAGTTTATAGCATGTGGGAACCACGGGGCTGCACGAGACATCTTCGGGTTCAGTTTAGTGTGAGCGTAATAAGCGACGAGTCATTCGTGGGCAAAGTAGTGCAATCTCGCTAGTAGCATTGGAATAATTTGGAATAGTGTAGAAAAATGGAGAATGCATAACATTCCCCCAGGTTGTTGATCGCATTGTCCGCATGTTTGGTCTGTGAAAGTGTCCGTTACGCAAAGAAAGGCTCTTTTCTGTTTCGCCCCATCGTGGCACCCATTTAACTAAAGTGTGGCATGGTATTGAACTTTTCTTAATGGCAGAAAATGGAACCTCTCCGACTGATTTAGGCTATCGATAGCCGATTTTCCTCGGCCTTTTGCTAATTTTATCGCATTATCCAAGCGAAGCAAAAGAAGTGATTTGTCCTTTTTTCATCCTTATGCAGTGTTCCGTGCTGCGGAGTTCTTCGGAGCTTTTTCATTCGTTCGTGTCGTGCAATGGTAGTAGTGTTTTGGTTTAGTGCGTATGTACGCAATCAGGGGAAGGAACGATACTTAAAAGTCCTTTCTGTCGTGTTACGAGACGTATCGTGCGTGAGAGAGAACGGAGAAAGAGAACTAGTTTGATCTAGTGAGCAAAGTGAGAAAACTGAAAAAAAGATAGCTCAAATAGACGAATGTTTAGCTTTTAAACATCAACCATTAAATAGACGGCATACGTAAAAGAGCTCATATTGAAAGCAGATCCGAATACACTTTGAACAAATGCTTACTCAAATTTGGAATATTCTGTAAAATATCTGTAAAGGATTCAACATAAGCGTAGCGACCATTTTTGTCGAACGTGTTTCATAGAAGCTTCCAATTTGGGAGAATGTTCCCAGGCGCTCTTTCTCTCCGTGTGTATGGAATAAAATGAAGTCATCATGCGGATTGCTGTGTTCGAGAGCGCCACTAGTCAAACTCTGTCAGTATTTTCCTTAATCGCTTTTTACATTTTCATTCGTCAAAAAAGTTGCGAAACTGAAAAGAACGTATGTGAAGAGTGTGCTTTAACATAAATGTTGGCCCTCGAGCAGTAGAATGTGACAAAAGTTTGATTGCTCATCTTCTTTTCACTATATTATCCTTTGGCTAGGTTTGTAAAGCGCTGCCTGCCTTAGTATGGTCAAAGTAAATAACAAAACAATTATCCTTTCTGGAAGCTTTTGGACATTTTCTTTCTGAGTAAAACGCATTAACTTCTAGTTCATTTATCTTTTTCTTTTCATAATTCCGAATTGCTACAAGAGTGCGTTTGTATCGAATGGTTTTGATGTTCAAGCCTTTCACGTTGCGAGCATAAAATCGATAGCCGTGAGACAACATTGTCGTAACAGTACGTCAGTGGTTTTAGCGGTCATCCAAAGAAAGTTCCAATAGGAAAGCAAATCCTACTTTAAATTCATATATTGGCTCCTGCCGGAAACTGTTCGCACACCACAGTGAATGTGCCAGATGGTCGTTGGAAAGGGCTTCCCTTGATGGCTGGTACTTGGGAGATTTGCGGTAGTGTCGAATGACTGGGCTGTTTGATGTTGCGGGGCTGCTGCCGATGCTATCGATTCTCGCCGTGTGTGCTTGAGTTGTTCTTTATTTTGTAAAAATCAATACCAAGCTACACTTATTTTGAGCGCAGAAACTGTGAAAATGAATCAAGCAAAAAAATAAATAAATAAATCCTTCAATTAATGAAGAACGTAATAAATGGTGCCGCATAGCACCACAGTACCGACTGCATGAGATGATTGCGATTCTGATTTCTAACTACAAAGTTTTGACCGGTTTTCATACAGCAGATCGTAACGGTTGAAAAAGGAAAGACAAGGCAGGCAGGCTTAGATGGGGTTTTGTGCGTACGTTGAAGGGCGTGATTGCGGTGCGGTGCAATAGTGCGGAACGTGTCGTGAAATTCGTGATCGTGTGATCGTGAATAGTTTTACACGTGTGGATACGGCAGATTTTGCATTGATCGTTGTTTAATTTCTGGTGTTTGAAGCAACATTTCCCGGTTGGCTGGTCAAGGTTCACTTACACAAGTTATCATCAACGAAACCAGCAACGCATCGGCATCGGCAGTAACACCTGTAATAGTCAAAGCAGCACCGACGTGTAGCAGGATCCGCTAGTGCATATAGGAAGTACATGCAAGCAACAACGCTTTTCGATTGATTGTGTTCGCCGCCGTATAGAAGTTCTGGATCTTTTCTAAGAATCAGAAACGAAACCAACGGTAATGCCATGAGATGAGCACATTAACATCATCATGAAGTGTGGTTTAGAATAGATTCAAAAGTTTGTTCTTTTCTGGTTTGTTCGGTGATACCTTCTACAACACTGTTATTACACATGAAGACGAAGCCTTTCACGCTTCAAAATAGCAAAATAGCGAGACTCTGTTATCCCCGTATCGGCTTACACTGCGGCACTTTCAGAAGGATGCACTTAACAATAATTTGCGGCTATTATTAGCTCTCAGTCTGACTTGACAGGCATTGCCCTCGGACCGATGATGAGCATGTATGTTTGATTTCTTTTTCGTAGTTCCGTTCTCGAAAATTATTGATTTTCTTTTCATTTGAGTGTATCCGGAGAGCCCGTTTATTCGCCTGTCTGCAAGCTGTGTTGGGCTCTACGACTGTGTGTTGCACTGTGTTTTCCTCTGAATCGAATATCGGTGGTGAAATGTAGAGGCGCCCTGTTTTACTCTTACAGCCACTCGAACATTCATCGGTGTGCATGGTTGTGCATGTTAGGAGAAAAAAAACGACAACGGTAGTAGTATGGGTAGTATGCCGTTTGGCGAGGTTGTCATTCGTATGTATTTGGTCACTGAATAAGCAAGCAACTCTCAATTGTAGGATGAAGCAAAAGGCTCCACAGAGGCACCCGCAGTGGATTTCACTGGTATTAGTGAGCCGCAATCCGGTTGGCCCCGGTGATGGAGCCAGGACATCTGTCCTTCTCATTGAGTGTTGGCCTTTTTCTGCGGTGGTTCTTATCCTGTAGCATGAACGTGCAATATGGGACAAAGCAGCTACCGGACCGGTTTGTACTGGTTTTGTAGTGCCGGTTTTTGTATCACTAAAATTTTGTCATTTTACCAATTCAACAACAACGTTTGGGTACGTTCGGGTACGTTCGGGTTTAGTGGTTAACACATAAATGGTTGTTGTACACGATACAGTTGACATTGTCCATACATTTCAAACATAGACATTATATTTAGCACAGCCCTCGCCTGTCAAAGGGTTCGGCCTGGCATTGTCCAAAGTAATGAGTGAATCGAACTGAGAGGATACCTGTCATCAAGCAAATGGTTAGCAAAAGCTTGCGAAAAATGAGTCCAATCACGCGACCTCTACTGAAAGGACGAAGCACATCGTTTTTCCACGAGAGAAAGAAAGAGAGAGAGAGAGAGAGAGTGACCCAGTGTGAGAGACAGTCTAATGGAGAGTTAACGCGGATTATAGAGAAAGAGAGAGAACTGGTGGGAATAGATGGAAGGACGCCACTAAATCGAAGCAGTCTGGCAAAAACTGCAGGATTGGTCAGCCTTTCTGTGAAACACACAGCAGCACAGTAGCCACATACGTGAACCGAAAGTAACTGCACTTGTATAGGGTAAGCTTTGGTGTGTGGCGATGTGAAGTAAAAACAACACTGCGATGAATCACATAAGCCACGGTTATTGATTTTGGCTGGCGCCTCTAAGGGCAGACGTTTTGCTGTAGTACACAGTACTGCTGGCCGTCTTGATCACGCAAGTTAAGCTGAACTAATTATAGTAATAATAATAACATCTTGAACCACAGCCACAAAGTGTATCCTTCACTTTTGACCAAAACTAACTAGCATATTGGGGTACATTGGGTGGTTAATAGTGGTCCTGAGGGGTCAAATGACTGGCGACTGAGGCACTGGAAAAACTGCCGGTAAATTGTGTAACACAAACATGTTGATGATAAGTTCGCAAAGATTTTTATCTATTTTGATAGTTTTCAACCCACGCTGTGATGAACTGCAACTTTGAATAGAGAGGTTTAATTTTGAATATTTTTGTTGTTATTTCACACTCGTTATTTATCGTATCCAACACTCCGCTAAACATGACGGAAAACGCCTCTAGTGTACGCAGTGTTGGTGGTCCAATGTACTATTAATGTATGAGAGTGCCAAAAAGTGCCAAGTTTAATTTAAAATTCGAATCAGAAGGTGTAATGCTTCAGTGTACTTTGTGTCGGAGTCCATCTCGTCATCGCAGCGGCCAAGAGGATTGCATAGCTCTATTATTTGGTCGATCATGATATTGGTAAACTGTGAGTGGTGAAAATTACGTGCAGGTGTAACATTTGTCATGCTAATTGAAACTGCCGGGCTGATCGAACTAATTGAAAACAATTATGCGATCGTTCCGCTGATATTGTTTTGCGTGTAAATTTTTGGGAAACACACTGTAAAACGAAAATGTTGCAACACAAACGTGCGTACCAACCAACTACGAGCATGGTCAGTTATGAAATGCGTTTGAAATATTTTCCGCCACTCGTGGAAATAGTGGTTCACCCGTGTTATTCAGAACTCTCCTGACCTATCTCTCACTGCCACATCACATGTTGTAAGAAAAAGAGATCTCTCGGGGTCTCTTCTCTCACTGCTTAGCAGGGAGCTTTTCAAATGTATGAATAAACGATTCATCGTCACAACGTAGTTGTATGTAATGGTGAGAACGATGTTACACGTCAAACGCATGGTGGTTTGTTGAACCAGCCCTTCCGTATCCTTAGCGTTGGAATTAGTCGTGTCATGTCCTAGGAAACAGGAGTATCCTTGGGGTTGATGCTATTGATATTTTTTGGATTGTATTGAACTTTAAATATTTGTTGTACGCTCACTTCTTCTAGATATAAACCGCAAGGAGGAGGAGGTTGAAATTAATCTTTTTACTTAGTGCTAACACACAGCCTATTGTATTGCTATTATTAGTATTGCTCACACAGCCTAGCTAATCTACTGCAGTGTTGAATCTTTAGCACAAAATCAATATTACCTAATTAACTGAATAATTTTGACGAATAGCAGTAAGGAGTGCATCGTTGGTAGATATGAAGGTAGGAACGTAGGTGGGTTAGGTTGCGGAGTGAGCATGCTATGAAAGTTGAATTGATTGGCAGAACGTGTTTTACTTCTGATGGAGGCGCCCAGTGGTTCACCATGAAAAGAATTAGGCAAACTGGGCGAAAGTCCAGAACACTTGAACCGATTTCTTTTTTGTCTTATCCTGGAGGACCGTTGTTGTTCGGAAAACTAGGTATAAGTCAGTTCAATACACCTCGTTATTGCTGACGAAATATATGCAATCCTAGCTTTCAATGAAAATTGGACCAAGGCCATTGATTATAGCTTTTTAGCTTTCACTACATCCTGGTTTGTTTGTCGTTCGAGACATTTATATCAGATGCAGTTTTAAACGAAGGCTAAATATTATATCTGTGGTGTAACGTCTATTACATTACGTAGATATAAATAGTAAGTATTTTTTGTGAGATGTCTGCGACCTTATGACCTTATGTCACCTTTCAAGAACTATCAACATGAATTGGACTTTTCAGGCCTAAATATTATTCTACATAGCATAGTTACATGGCATATTTTGAAGCATTCGATCGAGGTGTAGTGTTAATAGTAAAGTAAGACTAAATGGCAGCTAAAGGTCGAAATTATGTATAATTTTTTATGACAGATTTGAGTGTTACTTATGAAAGACATTGCAGTAGCTTTGGATAAGATGAACAGCATAGATTTCGTTGTTGGCTGGTGTTTTTCGTGCGATTTCAAACTAAATGGGCGTCCGTTTGAGCTGGCTTTTGTGACGTCAAATGTAAAGTTTGCACGAGCGGCTTAGAAAAGTACTGGAACCATTGGAATGACTGTGTAAATCTGTGCAAGAACAATTTCGAAAGAAACATTGTGCATAAAAAATACAAGTTTAGATCAGTCTCAGTAATTCAATGTGTTTACTAAACTTACACCGTTCGTTTGTTCGATTATCTCAACGCTCATTTGTACTGTCTTTTTTTGTTTGTTATTGCATTGCGACTTGTGCTGCTGCATGTCTTCAATTTGAGCACTCGGTGCGCAGTGCTAAATTAAGAATTGAGGAAAACTCATGGCAATCAAATCTAATCGCATGTTCAAGATTGTATATCTGATAATGTTAAGAAAACTTCAAGTTTGTTTACGATTGTTTTCAAGATAGATGTGTTAAGCCTTTGTTTCGCAATTAAAAAAAACAAAGAAGATACATTTAATTTCGTTGTGAAGGGTGAACTGCTTAGAAATACCAGACTGAAATGATATTGCAATGCATTTATACCGATGATGGAATAATTATTATCCGCAAAAATTCAGAGTGGCTTCTGAGCTTTGTAATGAACTAGCTTCTAGCTTGTAACGAGCTTGTAATGAAAAAGCTTACATTTTCTTTAATACTTATGCAACTACAGTCTGCTAATTTACGCATGTCATTGGTTAAACTAGTTGACTTATCGAAAGATTTAATGGGATAATACAATACAATTTGTTAGAATTGTTAGGTCTGCGCCAGTACAATATTCCAAAAAAAATATTCACCCCTTTTTCAATAACTAAGTAGATTAAATATAGCGCAGTGGCATTGTTGCACCCTACGTCACCAAGGATTGTCAAATGTAGTCATCTTTCCTTTGGTGTATGCTGCGGCTAAATTTACGGCGAGACACTTCGAAGCACAGTGTAACTAATTTTGTTAATGCCGGCTGGCAGAAAGAGACACATTTTACCAGACTCTTGGGAGTCCACGGTTAGCACAAATGCGCATGTTTGAGCTGACGTCATGCTACAGGGATTTGAATATTGTGGAATAGGTCGCCTTGGAAACTAATGACAAACCCATACACTCATTGGACTCATTGGTTGAGTAATAGTACCTATTCACTACCTACTACTATTCAGTAATAGTACCTATCATCCTAGTTTTCCCTTGATATTGGAGAAAAATATCTGATGAATGGCATTGGGCCTGTCTAATTCTAACCTACTCTTGAGTATAGGATTACTCGATTGTAATATGGTTTTTCAATGTAATAATAGAAATATCATTCGTCACATCGTCATATCCTCACATATTAACTAATAAAAGTATATCTCTTTCTCTGCAATATAATTTCAGCAATTTTGTTTGAGGAATTAGATGCGTCATAATCAACATGACGCCGAGTATACAACTGTGATCTGTGGAACGAAATTCATGAGCCCCATGTAAGTGCCTAAACTTCATTGTTAAGTTAAACGTTAAACTTCGTATAATAAAAAAAGTTGCCATATGGAAAGAAGCTAGAGGAATTTCCGTTGTTTGTTCAAAACATTAACACTAAGCATTACATGGTTCTTAATTACAACAAAACATGGTTCTTAATTTTGGTTGTAAAATGTTCCATTTTTGAACTCGTGCGCAATGATACCTATTTTCTCTGTCACCGGTTGCAGGCCTTGGACATCTGAGGCTCTCATTGTTGGCCATATAGACAATGACCGAAGACTCCGATTCGATATCTGAGGAAGAACGTAGTTTGTTCCGTCCTTTCACCCGTGAATCATTACAAGCTATAGACGCACGAATTGCCGATGAAGAAGCCAAACAACGCGAATTGGAAAGAAAGCGAGCCGAGGGGGAGGTAAATTGTGTAGTTCTGTGAATTTGGAAAACAATACACCCAAAAGGCTTCAGGATCGCTTCTGTACTGTTTTCATCCATACCCATTTGACTCAAATCCATGTCGAACAATTCGCCAATCTGTTCTCCGGAATCTGCCTTTGAAGTTTCTAAATTTCAGTAATAGTACCTACAACTATGTCTAAATTTAGTTTTGTTTCTTCGGACATTATTTGTACGCATTACTTTTGATGCTCATTTTAGTATTGGTTTTATCTGCGAAAAAAAACTATCTCTGTGTTCCTTGTACAATCTGTAACTCTGTATTTGCCGTTAAATTTAATATGTTTTATGTAAATTTCATCTGATGTCTATTTTTGCTATGTCTTATTGTGTACATAAATGTTCCTGTTGTGCCCATATTCAAAACGAAGAAAGACGATCTGTTCCGTGCTATTTCATGTTTCGTAAGCACATAAAACTTACGATATGACGCCTTTGTTCGTGCTATCTTCAGATAATAGAAATGCATGCATGGTCACAAGAAATGACATGCGCTAAATTTGTTTTATTATGTTGAACATTAAAGAATTGATAAAACTCTGAGCTCCTATTCTTCTTGCATTACTATTACAACTCTGCCAACATTTGTTTTTGTTTTGTTCATTCATTTCAGTAACTAAAATCGCAACATTATGCTTATCTGTCTAGGTCAGTCGTTATCCATTTTCGGAAGCCTTTTGCTTCGGTTTTTTTTTGTTCAACAAAATTTGTAAGCTGTGCCAACAAAACAAGCTATTGTTACATTATTTCAGAAATCCGGTCGTAATCGTAATTATCCCAAATGAAATCGTTTCGCTTCTAATCGGTCTCTGAAGATGTAGACGTCGTCGTCTGCCTACAAAGCTCAATCCTTGATATTGGAATGCTAGTTCAGATAATTTGCCAGATTAAAATAGCCATAAAATAAATTAACCCAAAGGCTACGGTGAAAATACCCTAAATGAGAGTGAAATACTCTCACCATACTGAATGCGGAACAGCAACTAACTCGATGAAGTAATTCAAACGTTCCTTCGAAAGATGTTTCGATATTGTGCATGTTTTATGCTATGTCCATAGTCTCGATCGGCCCTTGAAAGCGCCATTTATTCTGCAAGTATCTCTTCCGTACTTTATTTTCATTATCTATGTTAAAATTTAAATAAAAAAATGTAATATGACCAATGGTATTCCATGGTTTGGGCCCGATTCAAACATTTTATGGTTGAGTACACCTTTTGATTTCTGGGTCTTCAGTCTACCAAATCTTACTTGAAAAGTTCGCTTATATCAGATTGCTTCGGCACAACCACAAAATCGACTTCCACCAATAATTTAACTTGATCGTGAATTATTTTAATTGTAGCATTTGGTGTAACTCCCAAGGGAACTAATGCATCAATTACAGTGTGAACAGATACGATAATTGGTTAGCATAATTTGAACTGCTCAGGGCCAGGGTATTGTACCGTCCTGTGATACCGTAAACAATTCACGACCACGCTAGTAACTTTCGCCAACATTAATGCCATTATCACCGCAAGTTCGCACTGCAACCATTGAACATCCAAGTAGAGGTTGCAGCTCAGAATGCATAACTTCAATTCATACACTAATACATATCAACTAACACCTCTTTACAGAGTGATTTTGGTCGGAAGAAAAAGAAAAAAGAAGTAAGATTGTCATTTCAAATACTCAGCAAACGCAAGCAAAGCTCGATCTATATATAAGAATATTATATATAGATTTGTTAAGATATTTTTTCTGGAAACTTTCGTTTAGTCATTTTAGTTCACTACGTTTACGTTTTCCATTAATCCTTAACGTTTCGTTTCTACTGCAAATCTAGACAACTTTTGTTTTACATCGATTCAAGGTGGATTAGTATCACGTTTCCTTCAATCTGCTTACGAGGTTTTTTAGCGATTTGCATTCCATTGCTATTCTTAATATTCATATTTCTGGTAAAGACTTGGACGTGCGCCGTAATGACTCACATTGTGAATTTCAAGAATCATACATGAACATAAGCTATTTGGGAATATAATTGCAAAATTGGTGTACAGTTTACTCTGTAAATCCGTTGAAAAAAATTCGATTGAAAGTAAAAAGTACTTTGATGTAGCATAAAGTTAACCGAAAACATGAAATACTTCATGCTGTGAAATGACTCTTAAATCCATAAGTGAGTTTCAAATTCTGTTTTGTTGCGCTGCTTACGCGTTTCGCTGTAAACTAAAGCATGTCTAGCCTCAATTTCACTGCAAAATTTGTATAAACATCAATGTTATTGTACTCCATACTGCAACAAAGTGTAAGATAACTAATATGTTTATATAGATAACGCAACGGCAGGCGTTTGCGCAAAACGGGATCAAGTCGTTTAAGTGGCAGCAAACAAATCTGTAACGCTACCTGCGCCACACTTGAAGCTGTATGCACTGTTTATTAACTTTTTCTTCAGTGCGATAGGTAGTAGATTTAGCGTGACAGATAAAAAATTTCAACGTATTAAAAAATGATAAATTTTGGTAGCATTGTGAGTTTCACGCGATGTATTACTAGGAGTCTGGGTACCAGTTTTAATTTGTTTTAGTTCATTGTAGTTGAAATGAAGCAGATACAAATCAATATGGACACTGTATGCAAGTGGAGAAGAAAAAAAAAAACGCTACGCAAAAACCAAATTAGCAGCAATAGTGGAAAATGTTATCGCGTGGTATCGCGTTCGTAATTAGTTTATTTGTTTTGGGAATTGCGCGGGCACCAAAACCAGTATAGTTTCGGGGTTCGGTTTGTACCATGTTTTCATGCCAGCGTCCCTGGTCATGGGCTTGTCTGACCGATTACTTAGAAAATTGGTTGCACCATGCTTTGGACTGTTATGTTGGGTCATCATCATTGTTCAAAATGTATACTGATCGATGGTAGCGATAAGCTGGTGGGTCATGGTTGACGGCACCGAATGGTAATGTTCTGATGTCATACCTGCAATGGACTCAGGACTTTTGTACTCAGGAATTTTTTGTAAAAATATTAGAAATGGAACAAAAATAGTTAGACAAGAAATGCAGTGTGAAAATAGTTGACCGCTACCGTACGGGAGAAGGTTTGGCCGGGAACCGTTTAACTTACTGTGCAACTCCAGCAACATAGATAATTGCTCACCAATTGAGATACAAACACGTGTAAAACAGCACACGAACATTATTTTATTTTTAAATCTAAGTCTTCTGAACAGTCCGTTGGCTTTATTCTACCTAATCCTTAGCCCAATATTGCTTCCCGATCGATTAAGTATAATACATAATAGAAGGATGTTAAAGACATACAGGTATATAATGGAAGGATGAGAAATAGTATGGTGAGTTCCGGGCTCCTCTGCCCATATGTTCGTTGATTGTTTTAAATGGCGTTCGATCTGGATGCTTTATTTTAGAATATGCTCTCTGCTTCATGTTTTATGGTACAAGTAAGTACAAAAAGGAGCGAAACTAAAACTCTGGCGTGACGAACAACGAAACGACTATTCTGTGCGACGGCCACAGAGAAGCAACACTGCTTCACTCGCCGTGCTTTCAATCTGGGACTACCTCATTCTGTTTATTACGCTGTCTTTAGTTCCTTTCACGTCAACCAACAACCGGAAACACACACATCGGCTCTAGTTATTGATACTCTAATCTGGGGAAACATGTGCCACTGCTACGCTTTTGCCGGCCCGACCTCGCACGCCTTCCCGAAATGTCTTCCACCTGGTCGCTCCTTATTGCCTACTACCGAGGATGCTCCATTATTGCTTCATGTTGATCTTTTTTTTCAATCTCTTACCGTGTTCTCTTTGGTCAGCCGTAGTTTTTACCTCGTTCAGTGTGTCGTGCTTTGCGGACATCCTGTTATTGCGTATGCACTAGGTACAATAACAGACCGCAAACAGGTGGCCACTCTGGCAACACCTCTATGTTTACCAAATCAGTCACCAGATCTGAATAATGGTATCCTTCAGGTATCGGGACCAGGTACGGAAGCACTGTCAGTCGGCTACTCGTGTAGCGGACAATGGCGAAGACAACTGGCAGCCAGCACTTCGACGCACTCGCAGCGGTCCTAGAGCAAGCTAACTGCACTCTCGGTGGCCTACGAACGAGGTCTGGAGGCTTTTCGGAAGACTCCTTCTCTTCTGGCACCTGTAATCGATTGCGCTTAAGCCCGATACACACCGTGTGGCGCGAATACTAACGCTTGGATTCTTCTTTCTTTTGTGTGAACGTGTACATCTGTGTGTGTGTGTGTGTGTCTGTATGTGTGCGAACGTTTGGTGTGATCCCGGAGCAATATTTGTGTTGTACGTTACTACCTCTTGTAAATTACGCTTTTATGCTGAATGTTTTGTTTCGTTAAGCTTAGCCTACAACCTGTTAGAAACTTTTACAACCATCGATGTTTGTACCGAAATATACTATCTTAGTACACTAACTATCACGCTGCGGAGGAAGACTTTCCGTTACTGTAGGCATGATCGAATTAATAACGAAAGTTGTTTGTTTCTTTACCATTTTTCCCCCGTTTTTTTTCTAACTCTTACATTCGCGTGTCTTGTTTCTTCTCTTTTTCCACCCACTATACGATTACAACGGTCGTCTTTGGTTGCAATCAATGATTCGCGCCGCAATCGCAATCAATGAACCATCCTGAATGGGTGATACTTTTTGACACCCGATCTCGAACCCGAATTGCGCACCGAATGCCACCGCTTGCTGGACTTTGTAGATACGCTACGATGACGAAGATGAGGATGAAGGCCCCCAACCGGATCCTACACTTGAGCAGGGAGTTCCGGTCCCAGTTCGAATGCAAGGAAGCTTCCCTCCGGAATTGGCCTCCACGCCTCTCGAGGATATCGACGGATTTTATTCGAATCAAAGAGTAAGTATTTACCAGAATAAAACCCGTTGCCATTGCGGTGCGGTTGCTACGTCTGTCACTGAGCGACACCTGCGGTGTTGATCAGCTATCAAACGCGCCGTATAATTAACAGTCGCACTGCTGGACGAGGTCCCGTTCTTGGCGAGTTGTTGAAGCTTAGTGTTCCATATCCGTTTACATCATAAAAGTGCGAGCTCGCCGTTTAAACTTAACCCACGGAGAACACTGCGTGAAGAATGGAAAATCTGCAGTCTTTTTGCGCCACCACATGACAACAAAACACCAAGCGAAACGAGACAGTAACATCGTTCCTTTTTTCTTCTCTTCTCTTTCACAGACCTTCGTAGTAGTTAGCAAAGGAAAAGATATTTTTCGTTTCTCCGCCACCAACGCATTATATGTACTTGATCCGTTCAATCCTATACGTCGTGTAGCTATTTATATTTTAGTACATCCACTGTTTTCACTTTTTATAATAACGACCATTCTTGTTAATTGTATATTGATGATTATGCCTACCACGCCCACAGTCGAATCTACCGAGTAAGTACACGAAGGGCCATCGCCAGCCTGTCGCGATCTACCCTTTACCCTAGTTTTTCCCATTATCATGCTTCCTATTGTTTATTTTTTGAGTGTTACTCCCCATTTTTGTGTTTGGTTTTTTCTTAACCCTCATTACTAGTGCCTTCATTAATTCAAAGCATTGATTTTACTATCCCCCGTTAAGGTTTCTATTCTAAATTAGACATCCAGCGACCCCACTCTTGACATGACGTCTTTTAATCGTAATAGTATATGTTTGAGGTTTTTGGGACTTCTGTTGAGAAATTTTCATATGGCGTTTTATCAATAGCTGTTTTTAAGATAGCTTAAATAGTGCTAGAAATATTTTTTTGTTATTGTGTGGTTTCTCTATACTTTGTTAACGAAACATTGAGTAATTGATTTACTATGCTCTCTGGTATAAGAAAAAAAACATAATTTTATAAATAATTACGATTGTTACTCGGGTCAAATTGATAGCTAGGTTTAACTGTACATTACTATACGTACTACTGTTCACAGACGTATTTCACAAATTGTATTTTGAAGAAAACTTTCTATTATTTTCTTTTACTGATACACAATGGTCGTAAATTTCTATACAATCCATAGGAAATAGCTTAACGTACTACACACGTGAAGACATAGTATAAATGTTTAATACTTAAGTCTAAAACATACGACGAATCAATAGATTAGAACGGCGTCCGTACTTGGTTAGTAATCGGTGCGATATTAAGCCATATTTGCCGAACCTGAGTACGCTTCTTTGTCCAATATGACTATTGTTTTAACTCGTTTTGTGAGCGTTCAGTAGTAGTAATGCAATGCAATATGTCTCTTTTGCTGAACCAACTTTTGTCGCATATGATAAAACACACTACTCGAATGTATCATGCCAACAAACTGCAGGCTATTTGTGTTTACACTGCAAGCACTTCACCAT